>NW_004440426.1:208058-224293 GCF_000330505.1 Entamoeba invadens IP1
CGCCAACAACATCAACTTCACTTGGGAAAGTTAATTTTGACAAATTTTTACATTCAGCAAAACAATAATTCCCAATGTACTTCATCTTCTTGGGCATGTAAACTTCAGCAAGATTCGAGCAGTTGTTAAAACAGGAGTCTCCCAAAAAAGTCACAGCAAGGGGGATATTCACACCTTTAAGTGTAACACAATTTTCAAAACAACTTCTTCCTACACTTTTTAAATCATTTTGCAATACAATTTCAACAAGAGAACTGCAACTATTAAAACAACACTCTGAAAGTCTTGAGATACCTTTTGGAATATTAATAATTGAAAGTGAAGAGCAATTTGAAAAACAGAATTTTCCAATTGTCTTTAAGTTTAATGGGAAATTAAATTCCGACAGCGCCACACACGTGAAAAAGCAGAAATCTCCAAGACTTACAGTGTCATTCGATACAAACACCCTTTCAAGTGATTTACATTCGTAAAACGCATTCTCTTCAAATTTAGTTGTGTTTGGAAAGAATTTGATTTCTCTTAAAGAATTACAGAAACTGAAACAGCTCTGTGGAATTGTTTTGATATATTTTGGGCATTTTATTTTCGATATATTGACGCAATTTGAAAAGCAGTTATTTCCAAGAAACAACAAATTTGTTGGTAAAACAATTTTTCTCAACATTTCACATTCAGAAAAGCAGTTATTTCCCAACGAAATGATTTCATTGTTTAATATCACTGATCTCAAATTTGTACATTTTTGAAAGCAACTGTTGCCAAGAGCAGTTAAATGATACTTATCACTTTCACTTCTTTGAAAAGGAGATTTGAAGTCTATTGATGTTAAAAAATAACACGATGAGAAACACGAATCTCCCAAAATATTCACATTTTTTGGAACTTCGTCGCCAAAAAATAAACGTTCGCTTAACCCATACATCAAATGAAGAAATTTATAACTCTCGTTTGTGTCTTTCGTCAAATGATAATACATGTAACTGGTTGGATAGTAAATGATCCGTTTAAAAAAGTGTATGTCAGAAAATGGTTCGTCTTCTTTGTGATATTGATGAAACGTTTCAATCTGTGTAAAGTATTTGAGTTGTGTTTTGGTGAGTGGAATCGGATTAAAATGGAACTTGTCAACTGTTTTTTCAAATTTTTTGCATACACACTCAAGGCGTATGAAATCGTCCATGGACATAAAATATTTTGAAACAATCATTGCACTATGACCATCCAACTTTTTCATAATTAAAATTTTATTATTTTAATTTTTTTTTAGAATATAAATATAGTTTGTCCAATTGTTTTAATTTAATGTAATTTAATTTAATTATAAAATAAATTATTTTATTAATATTAATACATAATACTATTATGTATTACATTAATAATTATTTATTAATACTTTTTTATTTTGAATTAATATTGAATAGTATTTCGGGTATTATTATAATAATCATATTACAACTACAAAAATAATTATTAACAATATTTATAATATAATGATTATTATTATTACTACCAAGCAATATAATAATTCATCTAATTATATATTACTTTTTTTTTACTTCATCAAAAAGTTAAATGATGTTTAATTTATTATAATATAAATTAAAAATCTTTGAAACGTTTATTAATGTCATACGAACAAGAGAAAGAAGAATACTACAGATTTAAGAATGAATTTTCTCAACAATTAGATAAAAGTTATTGTGAAGATTCAATGCATCTAACTGAAGAATTAGCAATTCAATGGAATTACAAAATAGAACGTAAAATACTTTGTTGCAATGTTGAGACCACAGAAGAAACAAAAGAAATATTAAAACAAAATTCTAATCAATATGAATTGGCACTTTCTTTATTAGTAAATAATATTTTTGATCAATTTAAACAACTAAAATTTGACAAGGTGTCTCAGAAAAAAGTAATAACTGACTTTTTAACTCAAAATTTGTGGCTTTTTTCGTCAACAAACGTTGGGACTCCTCAATATGACTTTAAAATTTTATTTTCAACCACAACGAAAAATTTTGTTGAATGTGTCCAACAAACGGATGAAACGTGTTTTGAATTGTTGTTGTTTTTACATTTTTTGAAATACGCATATTCACCAAACAAACATAAAAATTTTAATTCTGGAATTGGTATTATCAATTATTTAAGAACAGACCCATATTTCTGTTACACAGAATTCGATGATAATTTTCGAAACAATTACAACCAACTTCTTTCAAAGTTAGACCGTCTTGTTAAAGAACGTTCAGAATTGGAAAAAGACATTCCAAAACAAATAGGAAAACTCATTCAGTTATATCAAAAATTGGCTGAGAAAAATTGTCCAATTGTTGTTGTTACTTTTGAAGAATGGTACAATGAATTAGCCAAAACTGTTATATTACTCAAACGTGATGATAATGGTAAAATAATTGATAGACACGTTTACAAGTTCCAGGTGAAACAATACATGAAACCAAACACTATTTTCAAGGTGAATGACCAAACTTTTCGGCTTAAAATTTACATGAAAAACTATGTGTACGATGAAAGTAATGGACAAGTTGTACTCAAAATACGACCTGAGCCAAATAATCAATTTTATAGAAAAATAGTCGTCCACCCAAATGGGACTTCACTTGTTTATAATGATTTTGAAAACGGAAAAGTTACATTTAGGAACATGGGTGTTGATGGTGGTGATTTTGTGTTGATAACTGACTATTCAGATGATCATTCTTTAAGCAAAACTTCAGAAAAGCAAATTGATGATGAAATAAAAAAAGACAGAGAACTTTTTGTGAATCAAAAACAAATCGTCATTAAGAAATTAGAAAGTTTAATTGCTTGCAAAGAAAAAATTCAAAAGACTGAAATCGAATTTAAAATAGAAGATCATAAAATGAAAGAACTTAAGTCGAATATAATTTCCGCAACAACTCTTAACGAGTTAAGAAAAGTACTGCAATTTAAAAAGTCGCAATTAGATCGTCTTTTAGATAATTAAATTGTTTTTGGTTTTCATATCAATTGTTATTTAAACTTATTTTTTAAAAATTTGTTAATTTAATAAATAAATTTATTATTTTTTTATTTCAATTACAGTAAAATTGTTATATTTATATATTATTTATAATAATGGTTATAAAACCGCCTATTCTTTTTAATTACTCTCTCATGTATTAATAATAAAGATATGACAAATATATATATATTACAAAAACCACCTCTAACATAAAAGTTTATACCATCCATATTAAGTCATTGTGGTAAACAGTATCATACATGATATTATAATATTATTAATTAAATCTATCGAAACAAATGATAGCAGCCCAAAAGGCTTTATATTACTGTGTATATAACTATAAAAAACGTTAAAAATCACTTGGAATTGCTTTTGAGAATTGCAGTAGTTTGTTTTATACGAGACATAAATTCGTCAAAACTGATCGATTTACTTCCATCAAAATCACATATAGAAAACAGTAAATTGCAAATGTTATTATTTGGATCGTCTTGAACGCTATTTACCAGCTTCTTGAATTCGTCAATTTCAATAGTCCCGTTGTGGTTTGTGTCTATCATTTTAAATAATGTATAACAAAGTTTTTCATATGAAATTCCATTCATTTCATTAAAAATTGAAGCAATTTTAAACGCGATTTGTTTGTCAATTATTGTTGTTTGTGGAATTTTGTATTTCGAAAAATTAAAAATTAAAATGAGCTCAACGATTTCTTCTTTTTCTGCATCAAAATGGAAGTGTTCGACTATATTCTTTGTTATAAAAAGAATGTTACAGTCGCCAACTTTCATAATTTCATCTTCAAGTTTTTGGTTTTCTTTTGACATCTAGTTTTTATTATGAATAATTAGTTTAGAAATTAATACTTTATTTATTAATTTATTAATTATTACAAAATTAAATACGAGAAGTATAAGAAATTAATAATTATTTATAGCACTATTATAATTATTATAATTTTATTATAATGTTATTATTATTTTATAAACCAATTATAAACTAGAAATTTAATAAAGCAATACTTTAATTATTCGTAGAAATGATTATAATCAAGAAAGTCATTAGGGTCGAGGGGATAATTACGAAATATGTCACCTTCTTTTTTAAAGTACGCGTTGTGTATTGCAATATAATTAAAGAAACACTGCCACGCTCTTGTATTGAGTGTTTTCAAGTCACCAAGTACAATACACCCTTTTTTGGCTCTAGAAAGTGACACATTTACTCTACAGTAATCTCCAACGAACCCAGGATAGTGAATAGTATTCGATCGAACAGTAGACACAATGATATAGTCTGCTTCATTTCCTTGAAATCCATCAATTGTTGCGACTCTGGAGTCTTGGTTATGTCTTTGTTGTATCAAATTTTTTTGTTTAGTGTATGGTGTAATAATTGCGATATCATTTTTATTGATGTCTTGTTGCTGTAGTTTTTCAAATAAAATGAGTGCGACTTTGTGTTGATCTTCATTGAATAAACTTTTGTCTTTGTCCATATGATTTTCTTTGTAATCAACATCAATGAAAATATAAGGAAATGAATTTTCAAAAATGGCATTAAACACGTTGTTTTCATTTGATATTTTTGTGTAGGCAAGTTCTTTTTTATAAAAAGACGTGTTAATAAATTCATGTATTCCAAAATCCATTCTATACTGCTTTTTTAATGTGGTGATAGGAACATTTTGCATGTAAATTAATCTTTCCATTGTTGATGTGTTATAGCGACCACTCTTCCCCGGTTGACTTTTCACAACAGCTTGAAGTTGATTTAAGTCCCCTATTATGACAGACCTCTCACCACGAAAGAGACCAATTGCACTGTAAGGTTCTAAGACTTGTCCAGCTTCGTCTAAAATAGAGAGATCGAAATGAATGTGATTCAAATAAGGCGACAACGCCATACTACTTGTGGCTACAATGCATTCTTTGTTTTTAGTAATTTCAGAAAATTGGTCTTTTATGTATTTTTCAATTGGCACTTTGAATGTATTAATTAATCGCTGTTTTTGGTGATCATTCCAATTTTGGGGGTTCGTCACAAAGTCCAATTTTTCACTCAGCATTTCAAACTTCATTTTCCCTTTAAATTTTTTAGAAGTCTTTTTACCTACAGTTTTACAACCATCTCCATCATCTTCTTTGTCATCTTTTACTTCATTTTCTTCTTTTCATTTGTATTTGGTTCATCTTTGCTCACTTTTAATTGTTTCTGTAACAATTTAGTGTCATCTTTTGGTTTTATATCTTTGTCATCTCTTCTTTCACCTCTTCGATTATTTTCATTTATATTGTCATTTTTTCTTCTTGCCAACGTCCAGTCTCTGACATCTCTTTCTTCAGGGTTTTGCATAAATTAATTAAAAGTGACCTTATATATACTGTCTTCCAATATTTGTTCGTCAACTTCTCCAATTGAGTCGTATGGTAATAATCTAAGAACATGCAAATCTTCATTGTGTAAATAAGTTTGTAAGACATCAGTTGCTGAGTTTGATGAAGCCATACACAACAATCTTCGTTTGGTGTGAGTGATTCTATTTGTTTTATCCTCTTCTTGTAAGTTTTCCAACAACGTTTTACACATCACAGAAGCACATTTGGTTTTACCCGTTCCCGGTGGTCCAATAATTATCGAAATTTTGTTATTCATTCCATTGAGAATCGCTTTAATCTGGTCTAAGTTCAAGACTTTCTTTTGTTCAGCTTCTATATCGTTTTCATTGTATTTGTCTGGTTTGTGTTGACAAGTCTTTCCCAACAATTCATCAATTTTTGGATTGCCTCTGTTTTCTTCCACAAAATTGTAAAACTTCTCTTGTGTAGTTTGGTAAAACCGAGTAAAAAAGAAGAGTCGAACAAGCTTAAAATTGTGTAGCAACTCTTCATCAAGTTTGGTTTTTTCCTTTAATGGACCTTCTGGAAAATCGAAATAGTTCTCATCAATATTAATCTCATATTCATTATTACTGATTCGAATTACTCGACCCATTACAAACTTTGGAACCTTCTTCATTACATCTTCTAAAATATCATAATTTCGATCGTCAAACTTATCATCAAAAAGGTAAAAATTGCCCTTAGTAATAACTGAAGCTGCCTCCAAAACAAAAAAGACACCTTGTATTATATTTGATGCTCAATGTGCGTTCACGGAACTCAAGAACACATCTATTAACACGTACTACAACACCTGTTTTTACATTTGTATAATTAAAATGGCGAAACGACAGTCTGTCAAGTGGGACGACATTTACATTGTTTTCAAAACGCGTTTCCGATTGTTTGACACAATCTTCAAAAACACTTATCTTATCATCAACTTCTTCTTCTTTACGAATGAAATAGTCATATGTTGCCCAATATTCATTAATGTTATCATAATAAGAAGTCACATTAGTTCCATCGCCTTTGTCCTTTGTTACATGTTCGAAGTTTCTTACATATTGCGTTGTTACATCAGCTCCAACTTCATATACAAAGAATTCAGTGTGAAATACACTTTCTAAAACGAGAGGACGACTATAAAGGCCTTTATTGGCTTGTGCTACAATTGTGTCGTTTCTGAGACATGTGTGGCATATAACTTTTTTGTCGGTTTCTTCGTGTATCTCTGGGCACTTTGTTTCTTTGTTTTCAAACTGTTTAGATTCCTTTTCACATTTTCCACCCGTTTTAATTGATGAAACAATTTCTTTGTCTTCTTTTTTAAAAAATTTCAAATTAAAAATGTTCGAATCTTCGCAATTACAACAGCAAAGCAGCTGTCCTTTGTATTTGACGTTCTTGTGCCCAGTTGATGATAAATGAAACATGATGTGACTTAATAAGAGTCCTTCGATTTTCCCATTGCAAAAATAAATACCACAATCATCACATTGAATCTGTGTTGGAAATTCACAATAAGTGCAATGGTTATCTTCTATTTGCGCCATAAAATAATTAAAACAATTTTGAGTTTATTACTGAGATACTTTATGATAATTATATTTTGTTTTTATACAAACAATGTCAAAGTTTGTAACTTAAAAAAATAATTTGTAATATTATAAACTATAATTTTCTTTATTTTTATTTTAACCATAAGTTTTTTTAGTTTATAATTGAATGTTACATTTTCAAAATATTTTTGTGACGATTTTATTTCACAGTTAAAAATAAAATTTTGCTCATTCAATTATCAAAACGTTTTAATTCTGATTTATCAGATTAATGTCACTAAAATAATTCATAACGTCATTTATATCTTGAAATTGTTAACAATAATTATTATATTATGTAATTAAAAAAAAAATACAAATTATATAATAATTTGTTTTTGTATTTTTTTTAGCTGTAACAAAAAAATACAAAAAAATTGATTTATTCTTTAGACATTTATAGTATAAATAATTAAACATTTTAATAAACCTAATTCTTTTATAATATTTTTTTTGTGAAAAAAATTGGATCTTTTTTATAAAAATAATATTATATTTTAGTTAATAACTATTATTTTATAAAAACGAATTTAATTATTAATTAACACTTGTAAATTAATCAAGAATTGAAAAAAACACTACATTTGTGGTAAATACTAAAATATAATATTTAATAGTATAATTCAAATAAAACATAAAAACATAACAAAATTTTATCTTCGTTTTTTCTTATATTACTAAAATTAATAAAAAAAACTAAAAATATAGTAAGTTTCATTAAGATGAATTTGGATAATTCTTTAAGTGAAATTCATTATTTTGAAAAACAAAATTATTATATTTTAAACATAATCTTAAATATGTTTATATATTAGATCATTTAATCTAATAATATAATAGTTATTTTAATTATTTTGAAAATATAAGAGTAAATATAAAATAACATGACAAAAATTACGAAATTATTTTCAAAAGCACAAAAAGTATTTTAATGCACTTTTTTTCAACATTCAAAAAGTGTACAAAATTTTTCTTTCGAACTCCAAACCAAAAATTTCTCGCCTGTTTAGAATTTATTCGACTCGAAGTTAAGAGCAAATTCAATAAAACAATTTATTCAAATGTCAAAACAAATGTCGCTCAAGGATTTTGATTATCCCTGCAAGTACAAGGCTGACACGACAAGTAAATACTTTAGTGAAGAATTGCCTGATGTCATGTTTGATCAGTTATGGCAACAACTGAAAGGTGCAGCTGTTATGACATTAACCAAGTATGACCCGACACATGCAGACGTCTACAAGGGAATGTTAGCCAAAGGTGATTCCTTGTTTGATCCACAGTTTAAAAGTATGATGAAAGAATACTTTGCCGGGTGTTTTGATGTTAAATCTGCAATGACACAAACGATCTTTAGAAATGTTGTTGGGAAGATTATGTGTTATATGCGCTTTAGCACTGAAAGAGCACTTTACAGTGAAGAACTCTCTAAAGTTGAACTCAAACGTCCTCTTTTCATCACATCACTGCCACGAAGTGGCTCTACATTCCTTCACAATTTGATCGCTAACGACCCAAGAGCAAATGCCATTCAACTTTTTGAACACATTTGCCCTGGAAGTCATACGATGGCCCACGACGCACGAATAAAAATAATTCAAGATCTTTTGGACCAATTCCACAAAAACTCGCTTGAGGACTTCGACGCAGTTCACAACACAGACTCTCCTCTTAACTACGAGGAAGAAGCATTTTTCATGGAAATGCTTGGGCAGTGCTTTGTCATGTCCTCTTCAATTCCACGTATAGAGCAGTACAGAGAGCATTTATATAATGCAGACTTTCATTATGTCTACGAAGCACTTATTGATGAAATTAAGATGCATTTGGTAGAATACCCAATCACAAGAAAAGACGGGTTTGTCTGTTTAAAGGCAGTCAATCACTTTGCATCAATGGCACCAATGCTTGACGTCTTGGGTGATGAGAAGTACGAAGCCAACTTTGTGTGGATCCACAGAGAGCCAATTGAGCAGTTGAAATCGTTCATTGTTCTTATGGTTGGCTTGCAAGGCAGATTTGAGCATGATCTGGGAAGAAACGACATCGAGTGGATCAATAAATCTGCTGTAACAATCAACGAAATTGTGTTGAAAAATATTATAGCAACACGAGATGAGTGGATCAAAAGAGACCCCAAGAGAGCAGATAAAATAATCGATGTTGGATTCAAAGAACTCACAACACATCCTAAAGAAACTGTACAGAAAATTTACAAGAAATTTGGAATTGACTATAACGAGGAAATTGATAAAGCACTTACAGCTACTATTGAAGACAAAGACCCACAAAGAACTCATGGAAGAAAGAAACACATGGAACACATCTATTTGTTTGATGAGGAGGAAATTAGAAATAAATTTAAGTTCTACTATGATAGATTCTCGGAGTACTTGCCAGAGTATTATGGAAAGAAGTAATTCAAAAAGTGAAGTTTTTTATATTTAAAAAATATTAATCGAATTGGTGATAAAAGTCCACTTGATAAAATTAACTATATTTTATGATAAACAACCATTTATTATTAGTTTCTAATTTAATTTTTATTATATTTCATAAAAGTATTAATTATATTCAATTGAGATATCAAGACGACTTTCAACGAAAACAAATAAAATTGTTTTTTGAGATGGATAGAATGAATTTTTTTAATCATTTTTTAATTATGTTTTTTGATTTTTTTGGTTTTTATTAATGTTTTTGAAATAATACAAAATGTTTTTTAAATATAGTAATAAATATTATGTTTTACTATAAATCGAAAACGAGCTGAACTTTTTCTCACTTGCTATGATAATCAAAAAAACTTTACAAGTAAAAAAAAATAAAATTTATTTAAAAAACATGAACCAAACAAAAATCATCACGAAAAATGGAGGAGTTAAAAAGATTAAAAAATACCATTTGATTTGGAATCCAATAGCAATTAAAAATATCAACCAAGAACATATGAAAATTATAAATGAAATTTTGCCTTCTTGTTTTTTTCCAACTTCGTACATGAAAAGTGAGCAAAACCCACTCAAGAGTTTAGACCGAGTATAATAAAACACTTTCTCTGGGTAACTGTAAGTGGATTGGTTTGCTATACAAGCCAATGTCATTAACATGTTGAACAATGAGAATATCAATAACGCATTTATCAAATAGTTTGTCACTTGTAATCCTCCATACATAAAAATAGCACCAAATAAGAGTTGAATTGTGGTGGTAAGAAGAGATGGAATACAGTTACACCTTACTATGTTACAAAACAAATAAAAAACTCCAAAATATAAGATATCGATGATAATAATAGTTTCAACATGTGAAGAGATTAAAGCATCTAAAATCGAGTATTTCATTATAAAAAAAGAAAAGAGCATTTTAATCAACACATAAAGAGGAAAAACACCAAGTGAAATAAACTTAAACCAGTTCATATCACTTTTAATGTATCTGAAATCAAGTTTATCAATTAAATGAAAAGGAATGGCATTATTGTGTACTCTTTTAATTAATTTAATATTAGTCAATGTGTTGATATTACTGGCACTTGATTCAATTTCTTTTAAATTGATTTTTTCAACTGAGTTTGGGAGAGTGACATTTGAGCAATAGATATTTGCTGTTTTCACGTTATCAAAACATTCACAATTTGTCTTTTCGTATATATTAAGTTTGCTTGGAAGATACAACTGTTGATATAATTTTGTTTGAGTTTCGAGTTGTATGAATGAAAAGTCGTAGCTGTGTTTTAAGGTGTACACAAAACAACCGATTGGTCCTTCAATTACAAAATTGAAATTATAAATTTGAACCAGCTCATTAATCTTTTTATATAAATAGTAATGTTCTGGTCGGTATCCCAAATTTCTGATGAAATTCAATTTAATTATTTTCTTAACATTTAGTGGGATCAATTGATTTATTAATGGATCAAAATCAAATGGAAATGTGAATTTGGTTGGGTCAAAGCTTGTTTCAACTATTTTGAGTGATGGGAACCTTGAAAAGTCAAAAGTCCTGTTTTTATTGAAAACATCTTTTTTGAATACAATCTTTTCAACAAGATTTGTATCTTGAAATTGTTGATCAACTTTTGAAATAAACAATGTTTTAAGAGATATTCTACAATGAAAGAAATTGTTATAAACGTCTTGATAAAAGACCAAAAGTTGATTATTGAACTTTGATGATTTAGAAAAGATGTTATTATTGAAATTGACAAGTGAAAGATGCTCAAAATTGTCAAATAATGTTGGGTCTTTTAATTCAATGAGTTTTTGATAATCTGCAATTGATATGGTTAAAGTCTCGATATTTGGAAGGTACTTCGAAATAATTTGAACTGTTCGTTCACAATTTAATGAACATTCTGTGGACCAATTGTTTGTTTTCATTGATAACAAACTTTGTGAAGTAGCATGAGAAACCATATTATATTTGTAAAGATTTGATGGAGGCAAATATAATACAATATTCATCAGATAGACGGGTTCCAGAATTACCATTTTAATGAAATTAATAGTTTTTTTTAGTTGTTTTAATATTTTTTATACTAAATGATTTATAAAAATATCATGTTTTTAATAAACATTCGAAATGAATTTAAATGATTTATTTTAAAAATGAATTATCCATTTTTATTGTTTTTTTTATTAAAAATATAATTATTTATGAGTAAAGTCATTCTTAAAACCTTGCAACTTTAAGTGTCAGTGCAACTTTGTTTATAGTATAATTATAGTAAAATAATTATATGTATTTATAAAATTAAACAAGAAAACACAAACAAATTTTTTTAAAACTATTACTCCAATTGAATTACTATAACTAAACTATAACTATATTTACATAATTTATTTTGGGTTGCACCATTCAACCGTCTTGTGTTTATCAAAAATTTGCAGCGAAAAAGTTTTTGAACCACACGAGTTGGCTTTATTCATCATTTTTGTTTTATAAATGAGATGTTTAACATCTGCACTATCCACAATCGGTTTACAACGCTGTTTTATTCGTTTTATGACAATTAAAATTCCGAATTTTTATACTTTTTATTAGAACAAGCAGTTGAACTCATTATTTAATTATCGAGTTATATTTTATGTTGATTTATAACATAATTCAACTTTTTGTTTTTGTTCAAAAAAGAGTTTCCCCTTTGTTATGAGTAAAAAACAAAGAAAAATTAAAGTTGCACACTTATTTGGAATGACTTTATATCATTATATTTAATTCCATTACATTAATTGATAAAAAGAATTGACAAAAGTGACAATTACTTTAAACTTCTTATTGTTTGTGTTATACAAACACAATATTAGATCTGATTAAATTATATTATGTTAAATAATTATTACTTTATTACTTTATTATTATGGAAATAATGTATAATAATGAAATGTCAAATTAAATAATTATTCATTAATGATGAGATGACCAACTTGAAGCGTATATTTATTTTAATTATAAATTATGAACATTTAAGAGTAAGTTCAATAGAATTAATAATCATTATCTAATTAATCAATATGCAATTATTTATAATCAATAAACTTTAACTATACTTTAATAATTAATATAATATAAATTGTAATAATATTATGTAATTTTTATTTATAAATAAAAAAGATAACAATTCTATTATAAAAAGATATATTTTACTATATTAAAATTATATAAATTATGATTTTTGTAAAATTTAATTTGCATCACTCTAACGACACAACCATAAAGTGTCGTTGGAGTGATACAAATTTTTATAGTAATGTAAAAGTTCCAAATAAAATCTAAAAAATAAATTAAACTTCAATGTTCATTTTGTTTTCAGGCCTATATGCTGTTTTGCAATCAGTAGGCGCAGGAGTCACAATAGCTGCGACTGGTTCCACAGTTGCAGGTGCCGGTGTTGGATTATATGCAGGACTACAAGCGGCTGCTGCAGTTGTTGCGGGTCCGGTTCTCCTTCCAGCTGCGGCAATTGGTGGAGCTGGATATGCGGCATACCAGTACATGAACAAAGATTATGATTATAAAAACAGCAAGAAATAATTATTTTTTTGGTTATTTTAACACTTAACTGGCCGAAAACCAATTATTTATTAGAATAATAACAATATCAAAAAATGCTTTCTTTAAAAAAATCGTTAAAAAAGACCAAAAACCCCTTCTTGGCCGAAAAACCGAAAAATGACCCAAAACTTAGTCAAAAATAATAAAAATGAGGACTCAATTAACTAAGATTTGTTTTTGAGGTTAAAAATAGCAACACTTTTTTTCAAAAACACAGTCAAACTTTTCAAAAGCAAGAATGTATGGTAATTTTTGTTCTCTCAAGAACGGGAATTTTCGCCAATCAAACATCAAAACCTGTTCTATAGAAAACTCGATTTTTGGATTCAGCCCAAACTGCTTTCTATTGAGAGTTGCGCGATTCAGAAGTGCCGCGTTCAATAGGTTTTACTATATTTCAGAACCCCAAATTTGTTTTATTAAATAATAATATATCCAATATCCAATAACAAATTTTGTTGCATAAATAAGACGTATATTATAAATATAAAAACGAACCATAACAAACTCAATTTGATTTGATGTATGTCGGTGTTGACTAGATAAACAGCAAGTTGCTTTTTAATTCGATAATATGTTGTTTTTATTGATGTTTTAGTTCATGTTATTAAAAATAGATCTGAATAAAAAACAAAATAACAATCTATTAATATTATTATAACATTATCATAACAAATAGTAAATATTATGATAAAAAATATATAAAACTATTTATTTAGTTATTTAATTAATATTATGTAACAATAGTTTACATTATTATATTTTCCAAACATCATTTTTGTCTTTTTTTGCAAAATCCAAAAATTTTTATGATATTAGTTTATGTTATTATAATTATACAAAATATTTATTTAATTATGTCGTCACTTTAAAAATAATTTTTATAAAATTTTTACCAAATTTCATTTTGAAACATGAAATTCATGAAAAATGAAATGAAAGGCAAAAATCAAATTTGGTATTAAATTATTTAAAAAATCATATTTTTTGGCTTTAGGCCATTTGAGTGTTAATGTTTGCACATACAGTCCAATTTTTCAAATGCAGGAGAGTATGGTAATTTTATTTTCACAAGGGTGTGCATTTTAGCCAATCAAAATTAAAACCCACTCCATAGAAAACTTTATTTTTTTGTTTTAGTCTAAAAAATGCCGATTCTTGGGTTTTTCACTGTAATTACAACAATATAGAGTTAGTCGGAAAACGTTGTCCTGGGCTTTTTGGTCAATGTAAATTGGAAAATATCGGGATCATGTTCGAAATATAAAAAAATCGTCGTTTCAGTTTTTTTCCTAATTTTTACTTAATTCCCGGGGTTTTAAACAACTATTTGTGTATAAATTGATAAAAAGGATAACGTTGACGACTGAGACAACGTTTTACAACAAACTATAAAGTCTGTTTTCTATTTAACGATATTGGGTTTTTACTATTATTTATAATAACAGTATTATAATTTATAATAATAAAGTGGTTTTTCTAAAAAATGGTTTGTATTTTATTTTTTTTTTTTTTTTTTATAAAAGTGTGCTAAAAATAACAAAAAACAAAATTGCTTTAGAACTAAAAAAATAATAAAGTCAAAACGAAGAATAGGTTGGTCTTGAAATGTGAATACGACGAAATAAACTATGTCAACCAGGTTATTTAAAATGAATATGTTGTCATATTTGATAGAGCAGACGCGTCAAATTATCATTTGGGTCAAATTGAAAACGACAACAAGTGAATTGGAAAAAAGTCAATGCTTAGGATTTGTTTATCATTAGTTAAAATTAATGACAATTTTATTAATAGTTAATGGTTTTTAATTAGCGATATTGAGTATAGTAAATAATGGTTTCATATTTTCGGTCTAGTTCTCTTCTTTGTTATATTTTTAGAATATCGCTAAACTGAAAACAGACTTTATTTTGAAAAATATTATTCGCAATGTAACAAATTATTCTATTCATTAACACAATAAAGTTATTGATATTAAATAATTAAAACCTTATGTTTTGATAAACACAATAAAAATTTATTTAAAATATTTCAATTTAATTGCAATGACTTACTTTTTGGCTCAAAAATAGATTCTGAATCTTATTTTTTCTCTTTCATAAATACCTTTGAGGTTGAAGGGATGCTAAGGGGAGTTGGCACTTTAAACTCCAAGCTCGGTTCTCCATGGCTTTTACCTTTTTCGGTTTCGGACCAACTTTTTAAAAATTTCTTTTTTGGATGAATTCCAGACGCTCCTGTCGATGGTCTTTTCATCATTTCTCTTTGTCTCGCAACTTCTTCGCTTGGCAATATAAAAGTGAGTCCTCTATAATACGGAAGTTGTCTAACATTCCTTTCTGTCTTGCAAACAAAAGACGAAATTAGTTGTTTTAATTCACCAAATCTTCTATATAAAGTGAACATTCGAATTTGTAAAAGTGAGTCTATTAACACGTAACAATGGTCCATCATTCTCAAAAATTCTGAAAAGGTTGATAAAAGTTGGTTGATTTCTTGGCTAGATGGTGAAGTAGGTTGGTCAGTCACACTTTTTATTTCATTGAGACGAGAAACAATTGTTATTAAAATTGTTTGGTAATTTTCTTCTTCTAAAGACATCTTAAGTCTTACCACACATCGAGTTAATGGTTTTTCAGTAATCAAATTTGAAGCAATTAATTCTTTAAAACAATTTAATACTTTTTCTTCTTTTTTGTGGACACTCATTAAGTGTTTGACGTCTCTCATTTGTGTGACAGTCGGGTTTAAAGGAAAATGGTGTATCATTTGTAACAAGTTGTTTAAAAAGACGTCATAAAGAGAAATATAACTGTTCAATACACTTCGAATTGGATCTTGATACTTGGCTATATTGGGTAACATTGGCTGACCATTACACAAAATGAAAAAGATATTTATCATTAACATAATGAAAATTTACAGTTTTTTGACTTCAAACTTTTTATTTAGTCTAATAGTGTTAATCGGCATAATCATGTATGTAGTATTATATTTAATTTACATGTTTAACTTAAATAATAATACAGTCATTAAAATGTGACAATTGTTGTATACTTAATTTTGAATTCATGTTATAATAATAACAATGTTTGAATGAACAAACAAACAATAATAATATTTAATAAAGTTAATATAGTTATTAATATTTTTAAAATTATTTTTTTCATTATTTTA
>NW_004440426.1:224393-227657 GCF_000330505.1 Entamoeba invadens IP1
TTTTATTCTAACTATTTTTTGTGATTAAAAAAAAAATATTAAATTATACTATTAATTTAAATGTTAATTAATATATAGTTTTATTATTTTTAGATATTTATAACATAATAACAATTAGTTAATATATTATAATATTATTAATATTCATTAATAACAATTATTTGTGGAAAACAAATAATTAAATAATTTTTCGTATCATAATAATATTGATTATTATTAGTTTTATTACTGAAAAACATAAAGAAGAATGTATTAGTATTATAAGTTGTGAAAAACTATAAACAGTATTATATTTACTCTAATAAAATTTAACCATTTTTAAAATAATATATAATAAAGCTTGTTGTTTATTTTTTTATAGATCTTTTATTTTAGAAATAGTTTTATTATATTAATCAATTGTTTATTATTATAAATATATATTGTTTTAATTATATAAAAACAATTCAACCTCACGCCAAATAGGAAACCTCAAAAATTAAATTCTTCTTCACAGAAAAATAACTTAAGATTTTGACCTAAAAAAATATTTTGAAAGTCCATTATTAAACTAATAATTCGTTTCAAAATGAGTTTATTTAATTCAACACGTTTAGACACTGGAAACATCGAAGCCCAATTCAAAAAGAATAAACACGATATGAAAGACTGTTTGATATCGTTTCAATATCCGACATTGACTGTGACTGTGAAAAGCAAACATAAACACAAAATAGATATTACACATTGCACACTCCAACGTTCGAGTCCACTTATCCCAGAAAAACCAGAGACAAACGACCCAAATTGGAAGAATTTGTATTTCCAAATTAACTTTGACAAAGACACCTTTGTTTTTTATATTCCAAACAACAGTCAATTTATAAATATGTTAACCGTCTTGGGATTAAACATGAAAGTAATAGGGACTTATGGATACCCTCTTCGTGTTTCTGTTTTAAAAAGCGCGTGGAGGTTCCCAACACCAATTTTTAGGTCGATACAGTATCTTAGATATAATGAGGCGCATTTTGTACAGGGGATATTCAGGACAAGTTGTAAAGAAACAGAAAGGGAGAGAGTCAGACTTATTATGAACACAGACTTGACTGCTGAGACATTCACATTTAAAGGAGTGCATGTCGCAGCAGGGGTTTTGAAAGAATATTTGAGAACACTTGATGAACCAATTTTTCCTATGGAATTTAATGACAAAATTAAAGCATGTGCATTAGAAGAGAATAATGTTTTCATCAAGAAAATGAAAAAGGTTATTAATGAATTACCATCAATCAACAAGAACTGTTTGTGGTACATTTTCGACTATTTGAATTTGGTCGTAAAACATAATGAAGTCAATTTGATGAATGCAGAAAATTTGTCAATTGTTTTTGGACCTTCTCTGATTTATACGGATATTTCAAACACTTCAGAAAAGGGTAAAAACGAATTGAATGAGTTTAATGTTGTTATTAAAAGACTTATTGAAAACTATGGCGAAATCTTTCGGGAGATTAAAATGGAAAACGAGGGAATTTAAATTGAATATTGAAAAGTTGTTTATATACATGTTGCATTTATTGTAAAGTTTTATTATTATATTATAATTTACTTTAAAATAGTTTACAATATTAATAAAAGTTGGCAAATACCCATTTTTTTAATAATTGAAAATCTTGGTGTTCAAATAATAACATAAAAATTGTATAAATATACATCTCAACAGTAATTACATAATAAAATTGCTTTAAGTTGAAATAAAAACTTGAAAATGTATTAGTATAATGCTTTTATAATAAAAAACAAATTAATGAAAAGTCACTTTTAATTATCAAGAAGAGAAGTACTTGCTCTTTTTTTCTTAACAAGATCAACAAATGAAGAAACCAAAGATTTTCTTTTTGGTTTTGGATTAATTAATCCCATTATTTCATCATTTACCGATTTACTTTCACTTAATATTGTTTGTGGTCTTGAAGATTAAGACTCTGAAAAAAAATTTGTAGTGTTGAACAACCTTTTATGTTTTTAAGTTCAGATATATCAGTTTTGAGAACTTTATACAGTTTTTCAATCTTTATTTCAATAATTTTAAGTAATTCTGTAATTTTCATATTTTGTTCTTCTTCAATTTCATTCGTTTGTTTAAAGGTTTCTATATATTATTCATGTTGTGTTTTGACCATTTTGGAGTGTTGAAATATCACTTGAGCGGATTTCACACGACATTCATTGTCATAAATATGTTCCAAAGTGTCGTCGATCATTTTTATCGTTTCTGATATTTGATCAATGCAATTCTGAATACCATCAGGCGGTTGAATATATAATTCAAAGTCAGTAGTAGTGGGTTTAACAAATACAACACCTTTCTTCTGGGTACGGTTGTACATATTAATGTAGTCAATAAGTTCAACAGGAAATAGAATACCCCATGTTTGAACAATTCGCATCATTTTATCTGTTACAATATCGACTTTTTGTACCTTTTTATATCTCTTTTTGTAAGTTTTTGTTTTAAAGTGTTATTTAACAATCAAAAACAATATCAGTTTTGTTTTTGTGGTAATATGAATGTAATTTAACTAAAACAAACTTTAAAATTGGCAATACACTCAAACCATTCAATCAAATCAAGATCTACCATTTGCTTCCTGAAACTTGTTTCTCTTTTTACCACATAGTCCATTAGACAAAGAACATAATACATTTCTAAATTTGAAAGAAATTTATTGTGAAAAGCTTTCATTTTTAAAACAATTTGATTCCGCAAACATGCAGCACTTTGTAAAATGTTATGGACAATTTTTGCAATAACCTCGAAACTTTTTATCTGTGGAGAGCTATTAAGTTCGTTCACTGCACGTTCAAATATTTGGCTTAAAGTCACTGTTTTCTTTGCCATTAAAGCAATAAGATATGAAATTTTCAAGTTTGTAAAAGATACGAAAATAATTTTAATTGTTTTTAAGTGCAATTTTGAAGCATTATTGGAATTTGAAAATATACCATTTTGTACATTTTTCCTAAAACAATTAAATATTTACAAAGTTGTTATATTATTTTAATCGTGTTCATGATGTTATTGTTTATGTTTTAATTATCCTATTTCAAAAGGCATTATTAATCTTACAAAACCAAAAGATTGTTCATTTTATTTTCAATTGGATATATAATAATCCGTTCTTTTTAATAAAAACACAAAGTGTGTAATTATTATTTTGAATGTTTTTTGAATGATATAAAAGTATGAAAATAAAAACTATATTTATAATTATATTTTAA
>NW_004440426.1:227757-230800 GCF_000330505.1 Entamoeba invadens IP1
TATAATTATATTTTAAGTTGTAATAATCAAAATCTTATATTTTTTTGTTATTGTTATTTTATTATTTAACTTGTAATAAAATAATAAATTGTAGATTATTGGTTTAAGCGACAAATAACAAAGGAAATGACATATTCTCCGTATGTGTTCTTTTTTTATAAAATACAAATATATATTTGATTGGGAAACTATTATACAAGTGATAAACGTTATAGTCGTGAAATCACAATTAATATTTTAGTTGTTTTGCATTAATATTAATTAACTTTTATCGATGTGAAAAGAGTAATCGTTTAAAGTGTATCAAGTTTAAAATATAAATGAAATAATATACTTAATTAAAATAAAAATTATAATTAATCAAATAAACTTTGTTTTAACAATCCACGAAGGAAAACTTCCAAGACTCATAGAATGAATTAAATATAAACTCGAATAGTTAATCGTTGTTGTTGAAACGAAAAATTGATCAATTATATTAAAAACAAAAATATGTCTTTCTTTGTATTGTTGTTATTTTTTTAAAGGTAAAATTTTTTTGCCTCATTAATAACCATAAAAATAAAATTAATAATGTTTTGATGATGCAAAAATATCAAGTTTGATATAAACTTGTAAATAACAAAAGAATAAAAAAACTGCATTGATTTATAGTGGTTAAAAGCTTTAACATTTAGGAATGAATCCCAAAAAATGATTCTACTTATCAAATATTTGATTGATTGTACACACGATTTTGTTTTTTTTTCTTTAAAAAGATGATAAACAATAATTAAAAATGTTTAAATGGACTACTTGTTTGAAGCTCTGGCAACACAAATCGATCGTTATAATAACATTAGGTCGGAAAACGACATTAAATGACATTGTTTCGGGCTCAAAGGATAATTCAAGCATGACAACAAAGGAACAAATTGAAATGTATGAAGGAAAAATGGACAAACTCGAAGAGAAGAAAGAAAGGAAAAAGGTGTTAATAAAAACATTGAGAGAACTCCTCGGACTTCTTCAAGAAACGAAAGAGTGTATTGATAAAGAGTTATACAAATTAGAAAATGAAGATCAGAAAGAAATCAATAAACTTATAGCCAAACTTATTTTTCTCGAACACGAGAAAATAAATAAACACATAGATGAAAGTGGAGAACAAACAAAAGAAGAATAAGTTGAACGTTTTAATAAAAGAGTTCAACAATTAAGATTACTTCCCACAAACAAACTTAATTTTACTGATGAAATATTTTATGAAGAAACTGTTGAAATCAAAAAGTGGACAAACATGATTCCAACAAGTGTTGTTTTTGACTCAAATTTTAATTACTACAGTAGATATTATAATCAATTTTGGCCTGCAATTGAAGGAAAAAGAAATTTATTGTTTGTATTTGAAGACACTTTTAAAAACCGATTTGGGTTTCGAGTAGCGAATGCAATGAAAGAACAAAGTGTGAGATTGACTAATATGAAAATATTTTATTTTGTACTACGTGATGGATATTATGATGAAAATTTCACAAAAACTAAAGTTGACAATAACGCTGCTTTTTTGTTTTTGATGACAAACATTCTACTCTTTTTAAGTTGAATAATAAGTTTGATATTCGAAAAGATTGGGTGACAGAATAATTTGGATCAAATATTTTAGAGTGAATATTCTAATGTTTTTCAATAATATGTAAAAATCCTTTAATTAAACGGGAAAACATTATTAATTTATCAAAACAATTTGTTATTTATATTTTGACAAAAACAACGATTTATAACCTTAAATAAATACAACAATAAATTAAACACATAATTTTAATTCATTATTACCATTTTTCAAAAAAAACTTAACAAATTATTATATTTTATTTTTTTATCATTCAATGTTACATTCAATATATCGAAGTATAATTACAATATTAAACTCAATTGTACCATATTAAAAATGTCTTTTTTATTGGTTATTGTTTTTTATCAAATAATTTCTATTATACAATCAAATGTTTATATGTTTTAATATTTTTTTTACAAAAACAACAATACCAACCACATTATTAGTAATTTTAATGATTTAATTGTCATTTTTGGACTTATTTATACGTTTAGCTTTTTTGTTCTTAGTTGTTGACTTTTTCTTACGTTTACCATCACCAACAAACCTCCTGCGACAAGGACATATATAACCAATTTCGTTCTTCTTTTGAATTGTAATTCTTGAAATCACCAAAACGTTTTTATCTTCAGTTTCTATTAATTCATCTATACCATTATCACACTCAACACAAACACTTTTTCCTTTGCAATCTTTGATAGTACTCTTTTGTTCAGTATTATGTTTGGAATTATCACCATCACAATTAATTAATTGGTCATTTTTTTCTGTCATATATTCATCATCGTCATTGATACAATTATATTTTGCATAATCTTTAATTTCACCGACATAATTTTCATCACACTTTTGATAATTAATCAAATCTTTCTTGAGATCAATAGTATCTTGTGTATTAACGTCCAACTCATATAATTTTGTCCATTTAAGATGGTCCACATTATTAATTATTTCTTTTTGAAAAATGTTTTGTGAACTACTATTACTATAATAGTTTAATGTCAAATTGTATATTTTAGTGGGTCTTTTATAAAAGTGGTTGTTTCCAGAATCCATTTGTTTTATTTTGTTTATTTCGCTTTCTTCAATTTTCATTAAATGAATAATTAGTTTTCCGATTGTAGGTTTTTTGCATGATAACCTTTTGACAAGTGATGAGTGATAACATTCACTTAAATTATCGGTTCTGATTTGTTGATTAAATTGACACCATATACGGATAGGCCATTTTTCTATCCAATTCACTTGAAAATAGTCCAGAAGTTTAAAAACGCCCTCATGAGAACCATCTTCAAAATCTTCCATTTTTATATGTCTTCGGATTTTTTCAAACATCAATGGAATATCACTAGGTTTGTAAAATGCTATAGTTTTTAATTTGCTGACAAGTTCCCAAATTTCAGAACCCGGATTATAATAGGATGACAGTCCAACTGTTTGAACTTC
>NW_004440426.1:230900-236996 GCF_000330505.1 Entamoeba invadens IP1
ATGCGTACCATTTTTAGAAATTTTACGACTTTTTATTTGAGTAATATTTGTAAACACTTGATCGTATATTATATTTTTTTCGGTTTCTATTTCGTGTTGATCTTTTCTAGTAATAACTTTGCAGTCTTTTCTATGTTGTAAAGTATTTATTATGATAGGCATTTTTGTTTTTGTAAATTGAACGTTCGATGTGTTTACAGTTTTTTCAACATGAGACTCAATTTGTGTTGTCGAAAACAAATTATTAGGACAATTGTAATTTGGTAATATATTTGAAGGATTATTTAAATTTTGAATTGACAAACAATGTTGTTGGTTAAACTCTCTGTGACAATTTGAATTATCACTTATATAGTTTGGAGAAATATAGTACGGATAATAGTGATTGGTAAACAATTGTGTATTGTTAAAATAACCATTTTGTATTAAGTTTGTTGGGTTATAATAATTGTATTGTGGTTGGTGAATAAAATCGTTTTGTGTGGTAATTTCTTTATCCCCAACTTGACTTAAATTATAATACATACCGCTAGTTGTGTTGTTGGCGTGTATAATTGGTAACATAATGACAGTGTAATTTAATAAGATTATAAATATCATTAATAAACAAAAAAACTCAAACTCATACTATATAAAATTATATTTATTTAATAAAAATTTATTTGGTTAAAAGTATGAAAACATGTGATTAATTAATGTCAATATTAAAAAGCCACGAAATATAATTAAATTACATTGAATAATAAAATATAATAATTTGTTAAGTTTTTTTTTTGAAAAATGGTAATAATGAATTAAAATTATGTGTTTAATTTATTGTTGTATTTATTTAAGGTTATAAATCGTTGTTTTTGTCAAAATATAAATAACAAATTGTTTTGATAAATTAATAATGTTTTCCCGTTTAATTAAAGGATTTTTACATATTATTGAAAAACATTAGAATATTCACTCTAAAATATTCACTCTAAAATATTTGATCCAAATTATTTGGCCCTTACACCATTCGAAAAGAAAATGAATACGTCCAATGTAGAGGCGAAAGCTTTTTGTTTGATAGAGTATTTGGATATAGAACGAAAAAACCAAGAAATTTTCGACTTGAACGAATGGTCGTTTTTCAATTGGAATAAGTTTTATTTCTTTTAATTCTGTTTAATGTTGTCTTAAACACAAGTTTATCATTTGTTTTTGTTTTTCACATCTTTTGTAAATGTTAAAAATGAAATGATATTTGAAATAATTAACAAAATGTCAATTAAGTTCAAAATAATGAAACCAAAAAAAATTGTTTCCACATGAATAAAATTTGTTATTAAAAAATTCCAAATGATTGTTACAATATGTTACAATTAAAATTATAAAATCCAATTTAAATAATAAAAAACAAAAAAAATAATTATTATGGTAATGAATTCATTAAATTAAATAATGTTTATAATTTATCAATTAATTGATTGGATACACACTATTTTGTAATTTCAAAGAATTTAATTCTTTTTATTTTAGGTTATCAATTGAACATTTTGAAACATCAACAAGATCAATTTTATCAAATACGTTTGTGTTAATGTTTAAATTTTTATTAAAATATACTTTTATTATAATGTTTAAAATACAGTAAAACCTGGATATTTTCTAATTTTTAGGGAGAAAAAACCTGGACATTTTATAAAACAATTTTTATACAAACAAAAATGTTATTATGTTTTGTAAATTATTGTAAGTTGTGGCATATTTGTCTGTGTGGTAAATCAATTATTCAAATTCTTCATTTAACAACTCCAGTACTCTTTTGGCGTAAAACATATCCATTTCATCTGTAAGATCCAACGAACCAAGCTTTTCGATTAAAGCTTTTAGTTCATCAGATATTTTGTTAATTTCAACTTCGTTGTGAGAAACATCTTCTTCTAATGCATCAACAACCGCATATTTTTCTTCTTCTGGTTCTATAACTTCTTCTATGGTAGTCGATTCTTGTATCAAGTTCATTCTTTTTAATTTAGATATATCTTTGTTCAAATCAGTTTCAATGGTTTCTTCATCGGTTGTGTTGTTTAATGGAACATCATTTGGAACCGAACTTGCAACAAAATATGGTGATTTGTCATTCTTACTGATTTTTATTTCTGTGATAACAAATATAAATTTTGTCGTTTGTTTTTTTGTTTTTTCTTTTTATTATTTTTTGGTTAAAAAATTTATCAAACAAATTTTATATTTTCTGAAACTAATAACAAAACCATTTTTACTATTATAAACAATCCAGTTTATAAAATATCCAACATTATAAAATATCCAGGTTTTACTGTATTTGAATAAATAAGTCATAGGTGACAAAATCTGCTTTTTATTTTTCAATAAATGAAAATTTTTTATTTTATTAATGAAACATTCCAATATTGTTTAAAGTATTTTAATTATATCTAATGTAACAAAGTTTCTTAAATTAATATAATGTTTTATATGTTCTAAACTAAAATAATATAAACTTTAAAAAAATAACTTAACAATAATATTATGCATCTTTGCTAATTTCTTCAAGTTGTTTTCTCATTCTTTGGTCTCTATTATTGATGAGTTCTTCTATTTTATCTTGACTGAATTCACCGTCCAAATCTTGATGGTTAGTTATGTCGTCGTTGAGTAAAATAACAATTTTGCCAACTTGGTCGAATGTTGGTCTATTTTTTGGTTCTTGTTCCCAACATTTTTTGACCAATTCCTGGTATTTCGGAGGCATACCATTCTCCAGTTTTAATCTTTTTCCAGACTCAACATGGTTTTTAATTTCAAAGACAGACCGAAGCTCGTTGTAAGGCTCGTCCTGGTAAAAGATTTCCCATGCAGTAATACCATACGAGTAAACATCACCTGCAAATGTGTACTCATCGTGGAATGTTTCAGGAGCAGCATAAATCGGGGTTCCAAGTCCTTTATCTTGTCCTTTACCGATCGTCCTTTTGGTGAATCTTGACGTACCAAAATCTGTAATTTTGATTGAACATGCACTGTTTGGATCCAATGAGTTAACAAGCAAATTGTCTGGCTTTAAATCAAGATGCATAATACGGTTCTCGTGCAAGAACTGCATTCCACGCGTTGTATCAAACAGCATCCTCACTTTCAATTTGTATGGAAGTTTGATGTAGTCTCTCTTGTCCTTACGCAAATACTCTCCAAGTGAACCCAAAACAAAGAACTGAATGACCATTGAGACTTGTGGAATGTATGTCACCGAACCCATATAACTCGCGATAAACGGATTTCGAAGTTTGCTCATAATTTCACATTCAGCAGTGACTTCTTTCTTTAGTTCCTTCATATCTTCATCACTTAGATTTTCCCACCTAAATTGCTTGACTGCGACTGGAACACTTCTATAGCTGCCAATATACACTTTACCCATTGCTCCTTCAGCTATGGGGAACTCTGACATATTCAATTCGTCCAAATCAATGTGTGTTGAACTCTCTGCATCTGTTTTAATAGTCATTTGATTGTGGATTTGTTTTCTGATGTTCTTTTTCAGGTTTTCCATTTTCTTTTCGTCGGAGTTTGTCCACTTTTCAAAAGTCTTGTCTTTGAGAAGATTTGATATTTCAATCAAGGTTCTCTTTGATTTACTGAACCACACCGTGTATGGGATCTTCAAATCACGGACTTTTGTTGAACAGAAAATGGTCACGTAAGAAGTCACTGTTTTTGTTGTTCGGGCAGAAAGAATCACAACTTGTGGCTCAAAGTGGAAAATGTATTTGGGGGAATTTGGAGTGTGGAATACGAGTAACATGCTAGTTATAAGTTTTCGCTTTGAACCAAACATTATATAATAAAACAAACTATTTGTTTCTGCTTAAGTTTTTCACTTCAATTTTTTCGAACCGAGTGTCCAAAATTTTTGTGGCTTGACTACCATTACCAAAGTCAAGATTTACAGGGTCCATTATATATTTCGCCATTTTACAAGGAGGTATTCTTGTAGATCCAGAAATGTAGAAATGATACATCGGTTGCTGTGTTTTGTATATATTGATATCAACCTTTTTGTAACGAAGGCTGAAGAACAAGAGAACGCCGAATATAATAACAAATACAAAAAATGCAAAAACAGAAGAAACAACAATTGAAGCTATTGCTCCACTTGATATAGTTACTTCAATACATGAAGTTCTATCATTTGGGTTGGTAATATAACCTTCATAACATCTACAATATTGGTTACAGTTTGTTCCGTTATCGCATTCTTCTGTCCTAATAAACTTATCATCGGAATCATACAAGTCATCAATCACTCCATTTCCACATACCTTTGCCTTACACAATCTCTCACTTGTTGGCTCAAAACCCCCTTTCACTAAGCATTGACAATTTTCTAAACACGCCTCTGTCCCAGCAATACACTCGTCAGTCGGGGCAGTTCCTCCGCTCAAACATTCATTTGTTATACAAAAGTGGTTTACAAGTGATCTCCCTTCCGTACAATGACAATATTGGTCACATCCAGGTGCTCCAAAATAACACAAATCAGTGTTATCTGTTTGCCATTTTTTGTTGTAAAAACATAATTTATGACAGTCGTCTCCTCCATACCCTGGGTTACATATACATGTTTTTCCACCGACAAAACATCTTCCTCTTGCTCCATTCGGGTCGTTTTCACCACAGTGGTCTGGACATATCACAGAAAATCGCAATTCAATAGAAATGCTTTGGTCTGTCGCGATCATAGCATATTCCCTTTTTTCTGGACTTCCATCAGTTTTAATGATAACTCCGCCATTTTGGCTCTCCGCTAATGCGCCATAACGCTGTCCTATCCAGAAATTAATACATTGATTTGTTTGTGAACCATCTTGGTTTTCATTTATTTTATGTTGTTGAAGCATATTGATTCTGTTTGATTTTGTCCCATCAATCAGCAAAGAGTAGTTCCCATTGTATTCTAATGTAAACAAAACACATTTGTACATTCTTTCAGGGAAACATATTGGTTTTGCAAAATATCCTTCTGCTTCAAATGGAAACCATAATTCAAAAACAGAGCCCAAATTCTCATGAAGTCGGTCTACAATTGTCTGGTTGATGTTAAAAAAAGGTTTGGCGTCTTTTCCAACTCCAGCATTCACCGTAATATTCAAATCCACATCACATAATTCTGAAATAGAGACAAACATATAATAGAAAAACTTTTTGTCTTTTTCAACATTTGGTGGAGGCATAAAAGGAATTCTAATTGCTCTTCCGTTGTAAGTAGAATTCAATGAAATATATGCCAAGCAATTTGCTTTTGGAGAACTTCTTTGGAAATTTGTAACATCAATGATTAAATTTTGATTACAAGTTGTTTTTTTGAACACTGAAAGTATGAGCTGTTCAACAATTGATTCGTTCATTTCAAACTTGAACCACTTCCCAATACGGTACTTCTGTTTATTGTAACAGAAAGAATAATCTACATCACTACTTTCATTTAAAGTAAAATCAACTGTCTCATTTAAAAACAATTCAACGATATCATCTTCTTCGGGTAACCAAGACGTTTTATTAATTCTATTTGTGGACCTGAAACATGTGAAGTTACTGTTGATAAAAACAGGCTTTGATATGTTTACAGTGTCTATCATCGAACAGTGCAAGCATGAGTTATCTTGGTCATAATTCTCAGAACAATTATTTTTACAAGAAAAGTCTGCTACACAGTCTGAACAACCTTCTGAGCACTGAAAAGCAATGGATTGTGATAACATTAGACTGAGTATTAACCAATTGTGAAACGACATTCAATAAGTTTAATAGATATTTTCTTTCTTTAATAATACCAAAAAGTTGAGTTTGTGAACAAACCACTATCGTCTTCTGATACACCGTGCCTAATAATATGAATAACCAAATAAATAAAAATACAATTAAAATTTAAGAAACCTTTTGTTCTAAATATATATTTTTAGTACAACTTGTTTAAACTTTCTCCAATTTTAGTGAAAATACAAAACTGTATTTTTGATAAAAAAGTACACTCCATGATAAAAAAATAATCCAACAATGTACTTTTCTTTCTATAATTAGTTAAAATTGATAGATAACATCAAA
>NW_004440426.1:237096-237457 GCF_000330505.1 Entamoeba invadens IP1
TTTGATTAGTTTATAATAATAAAAAAACATCTGTAAATTCTGAGTCGTTTTTACACTTAATTAATATACCAGTTTTTTAATTGACTTGTTTTTATTGAGATATAAAATCAATTTTTTTAATTTTGTAATCTTATACACTTAATTAATCTCTAAAATTTAGGGATAGTAATTAAATAATTCAATTAATATATCGAAATTACATGAATTTTAAACCACTATTTTTTCGTTCAATTTTATTTAAGGTGTTTATTTTGTATATTTAATGATGCTACATAATTATTTACACAAAACAAGTTTAAAAACAAACCAATTTAATTGTTAAAATTGGAAATTTATGTACAGATAGAGTGTTTACGGGGTG
>NW_004440426.1:237557-288621 GCF_000330505.1 Entamoeba invadens IP1
AAAACTGATTTTTTTTTTTGGGGTATTAATTTTTAAAAATAAAAATGAACAATTATTATATTTTAATGATTTAACTTCTCTAAAATAACATTTTTATTTCATTTTTTAATAATACTTAATTAATTTAAATTTAAATTGACAACAATGTTGTTGTCATTAAAATATGCCTTTAATAATGAACAAAAATTGTTTGTTATAACTATTATTATCGTAATTTATTTCAGTCAATGCATTATTTTGAAGTACTTGATTAAAATCACATAAAAACAATAGAGTCAGTCTTCAAACGTAATCCCTTTTTTGCAAAAAAATACACAAAAAATTCTTTAAAAAATTAGGAATTAGGTAATAAATCATAAAAACTGTAAAAAACTAAAATCATTCAAAACGCCAGAATGATTTTCTGGCGTTTTGAAGATTTTCCCGATATATTTCAGTTATTAATATCTAAAAACCAAGGGACAACTTTGAAGAACGGACAACGTTTAAAGAATGACTCTACTTTTTAATCTTAAAAATTAAAAATTCAGTCAACAGTTTCTGGCTTTAGAAATACACTTATAGTTCATAATAAAAATAAAGTACATTCAATAAATTAAAATATTTAACTCCATCAATTTTCTTATCACCAAAAGTGGATCGTCTTGTTATTTTACTTTGGTTCAATTATGAACCCTTGTTTTTAATTTTAATACCAAACTAAATTAAAATATTCATTTCGCCGTTCTTGTCTTAAAAGATTTTGATGTAGCTGGCAAGAAGAGTTCCTTTTCGATCTCTTTCACCTCATTATACCTTGTCTTGTCGTGTCTTTTCTGCACATCATTGATTTGACTTTCCTTTGTTTTGTTATCAATCAGCACATCTTCCACGCTTTTTGTTATTATTTATATTTAAAAATATATATTATTATAATATAATAATATTATATAATTACAATAATTATAATATAATAAGAATCCTATAAAAAGACTTTAAACTCCTTTTGACTTAAAGTAAAAAAGTCCTGAAGTATTGACACAACGATTCATACAAAAATAACAAACAATTCTGTGACAAAGTCCTTTGCAACACAAAGTATAGGAACAACACATATTGACAAATAAAACGTCGACGAGAAGAATACCTCATATACAACCCCAAACATATTCCATCCTAATGTGATTTTTGGTATCGCCGCAACTATTCCATATCCCATTCCCCACAAAAAGTAGAATATAAGACTCCCAAAATACGCTATATGACTGAATACAGTAAATTCCTTAGTGATTACAACCATCTTGAGTGAGATAGTTAACATTACAGTGGTGTAGACGACATACCCAAATCCATACAACGAAAACCCTTTCCCATATACCATATTGTCTTCTGTAACACACGCACTAAATGGTACAAAGAAGACAAGCGCAGAGACTACTAACGCCTCAATCACCCAATATATCAATCGTCTCATAGAAAAACACCTTTTAATTCCTTCATACAAATTTGGCTGTGTAATCAGCGTTTCGGGCATGACATCTCTATCAAACACACCAAACACAACAATCGGGAAGAACGTGAAGAAGACGTTGTATATCGACAACGTCCAGTTCTCAAAGAGTGAAGTCCCAGAATACCCATTGAATGACAAGAACCAGAATTGAGTGAGGTACATCACTATATTCTTATAAAACGAATAGATGATGACATATGAAAGTCGTCGATAATTATACCTCCCATGCACTAACAATAATTTCACTAAAAATCGGAACTGCGCTATAGCATAATCAGAAGATCGAACAGCATGTAGCCCTTCCTCTCCACTTATCCCAACTCCAACATGCGCCTCTCGTATCATCGCACAATCATTCGCACCATCTCCTATCGCCAATGTCGTTCCTCCTATTTGTCGGACCAACTCAACTATCTTCGCCTTTTGGGATGGGGCACACCGACAACACACTATAGCGGCCGCATTCTTTAAAAGTTGTTTTAAAAGGCTCCGGTCAATCATAACAAACGTCTCGACTATTTTCCCTTCGATTATATAATTCTTTTGTCCCATTTTTATACCCTCCACTATTTCTTCTTGAAGATTTAAAAGTTTCTCCGCTTTCAAAGCAACGGCTTCACCTACAAAAAGACCACATCCCTTCGCAATATTATATGCCTAGTTGTTAGTATTATAATATTCTTATTAAATATAGTTAATTAATATAGTACTATATTAAATACAATATAGTATTTAATATAGTATAATATATTATATTATATATAGTTTTATAGAGTTAACAAACAGTCTCTTTTTTGTCTCCAGTTAACATCCATATCTGAATGTGAGCTTGCTTGAGCTTTTCAATTGCTTCTTTGACACCTTCTTGTAACTTGTCTTCGATGCCAGTCACTCCCAAAATCTCGACGTCGCACTCCACCAACTCAGATGCTCTTTTTATACACTCTTCTCGCTTATTAATGTCTTTGACGCCTTCTTCCCATATATCTTCAAATTGTTTAAAAATATCTGTGATATCCCGTCGCGCTATAATTAACGTGCGATACCCTTCCAGTCCCAACTTGTCGATTTCATTTTGGATTTGATCCTTTTTATTCCCTTCGCTATTTTTAGAATCGTCACTGAGTGGTAACATGACGTTGTCTGCTCCTTTCATGTAGATGAAAACGCGTTGATTTCTTCTGACAATGACACTCATCCTCTTTCTATCCGAATCAAATGGGATGACTGCAATAAGTTCGAACTCCTCTTTGTGTGTTGTTAATATTGGAAGTGGATTTATGATCTGTCCTTTCTCCTTATTTTTCATTTCACCATGTGGTGACCCGTCCGACGATGTCGGGGAATTTTCCGAACTTGGTGATGATGCCTCATTTTGGTTCTCCACTATATTAAGTACAACACCCTCAGTAGTTCTCTCAAACAACTCAAACCCACAAGCAGCTGCCGCATGGACAAGTGCGGCCTCATCATTTGAAACTGCTTGGTACTGTAAAACATCATTCTTCTTTGTGACTGAGACCGAGTTACATATCGCCAAACACCTCAAAAACTCGCACACTGTCCCTGACGTCTTGGAGTCACTCACAATTTCTTCCGGTGAAAAATCGACATACGTCCGGTCGTCCGAAAGATCTAATACTTCGAACCCAGACAACTCTATCTCTTCATCAATTTTCGACTTCCTCTTTTGGTGTTTCGCCTTCTTCGTCTCGACTTTCTCCTTCCCATGTGCCCCTTCCACGCGCCGCTCCTCTTCAAAGTCGCCGTAGTTCTTCCCACATATAAAACACGTTTTAAAAACCATCAAATTTTGTGTTAACGTCCCCGTCTTATCCGCAAAGATGTAGTCGACGATGCCAAGTTGCTCATTCAAATTCGACGTTCGCGCTTCCGCAAATTTTCCTTTGAAGCACATGTCCCCATCAATGTTAATAAAATACGCCTGAAAGATTCGAACAATTTCCATCGAGACGTAGAGTGAGATGGGAACCAAGTTGTTATATAAGATCACAAATGTGATGAAATTGGTGATGAAACTCGGAATGACCTTGTCGGAGTTTTCTAAGTACCAAACGTCGTTGTTTTTTCGGCTCCAAGTCTGACATAGAATCGTCGAGATCATCGCAAATGTCAATTCAAGCGCAAACATCCCAATCACAAAGTAATTTGTATTGCGCTCAATGGAACTCCGTTTGATCTTCACACCTTTTGCACTTTGAAGTTGTTTGGTTTCTTTCCCTATGTATATAACTACGGCTGTGACCCAATCTGTATTCTCTAATTGACTCCCTCGCAACAACAATTGTGACAGTCCAACGGCTTCATGTTTGTGGTCACACTCTATTTGTCCTTTAAATGAAAATAAGTCGGGATTCGGGTCTTCAAATTCAACTCGTCGGATTTCTAATGTCGACATCTCGTCTGTGTAGCACCGTGTCGATGGTAAACTTTCTTTGATCTTGAGAGCAGTTTCGCTGGTGTGTTAATAGTTCAATTCGAAACTATTAACTGTAATTCGATAGAATATACTCTAAACTATAATATATCAATTATAATTATAATATATTGAGTAACAAACCCATCTAATTGTGAAGTTTCAATAAAGGCTGTTCCATTACTTTCAGACGAATTTAAAAGCAGTGCGTCAGCAGGAAATTGCTCTTTCCTTCGTACCATAATGATGTCGCCAAGAAATATGTCTTTCCACTTCACATCAACCCACTCAAAATTCTTCCAGCATTTTGTTGTCTTATAATTGATTTTCTTGTCATCTCTATGTCGTTTAATATCCTCGTAGAGTTCTTTCAACATGGAAATGGTGAGTACTATACACAGTGGAAACAATGTAGTAAATCTTCCGGTTGGCGACAGCCCGGGTATCGCCTGAAATATCGAAATGATGAGAAAATAGACGTTTGCAAGCTTTCTGAATTGTTCTATAAGTACCAATGGGAAAAAGGATATCGCATTGTACTTCGACGTTTTAACAACGTTCGATTTGAACCGAGTGATCTTATCAAATATGTTCACTGTATTGATATTAACACTTCTCTTCTCGACAACATCTCTTGGGGAAATCAGTGGGATTTTCTCGGAGGATGTCATTGATATACTTCCAAGTTTATTTCTCCAATTTTTCATTCTCCTTTTTTGATACATTTATAGTTACTATAACTATAGATTAACTATTATTTTTGTAATGAGAGTCATGTGACTTTTTGTTCTTTTTAATTCCGATACAATTAATAAAAAAATAGTTTATTAATAATAAAAATTACTATTCAGAATATGGTATATTTTTCATTCATCTATTTTAGTATGATATGATATAGTTTATTAAATTATAATATACTATATTTCTATTTCAGTTTTTCAGAAATTGAAAAAGGATTTGGCGCAGAAAATGTTGTGTTTAAATTGTCTGAGTATAGTTCGACTCTAGTATTTTAATACTAATGTTTACTATACTAGTATATATAGTACATTCTACTATAAAATATAAATATTTACTATACTAGTATATATAGTAAATTCTACTATAAAATACTATCAAATGAAACAATCAATCATGCAAAGAGGCCAACACTGACTAAGTCATCGATGAACTTGCCTTCCCCAGGTTTGAGAGCACCCCGACACCCTCTTTCTGACATGTCATCCAAGTAGTCGTTCCACTTCCTGAGTGGTTGCTTAACCAGTTTCTCATTTGACTCTGTCATTTCCCATTCACCGGACCAGTTGTTCCCCTCACAGATCCAAAGGCCGATCTTCATGACTTCGAACTCGTCTTTCAATTTTCCTCTACAAATTAGTATGTATCCAATTAAATAGAATAAGTTATATTTATACTATAAAAGAACTAGACAAACAGGTTGTAGAGTTTAAAGAACGATTCAATCGTCTGATTAGGATAGTGTTTTGACGGCAACTTTCTCGCAAAATCCATGACATCCGTCTTTGTAAATTTCGTCGGGTCGACAACCATCAACCTTCCCAAACACGCATTAGCCACTTCACACACTTTGTCGTCTTTAGTAGTGATGTACCCTCGCAATTTCTTCTCTATCTCTTTCGAAAAGCCTTTCAAACAACTCATCTTCAGCAACTCGAGCAAATGCTCCAACATCGCGATGACTCGGTCAGTGTTTTTATCTTCAAATTGTAAGAACTTTGGAAGAGCCAATTGCGCGTAACTGTCATTCATCTGATTCACACCAAGAATAGTGTACAACACAAAGAAGAACAATTGCAGGCCAATCAGCGACTCGCTTTTATTTGTCTTGTCATTGCGTATCTTACTCTCCTTCATACCAAAGCTATTTTCTAGTAATGGCAACACACTTTTATCGGTCGAGACTAGACTCTCAACAGTCGTGAAATACTCCGATATAAGAAAACTCTCATCAGCGTCCATCCACGTGTACTTATACCCTCCTTCATGTTCAGTGCTCTTATTATTCGAGAGATACGAATTCAGAGCAGCGTCGGCACACATGTTTAACGTCATGATAAATCGTTTGTAATAACTCTCTTTAGTAAACACTTTAGTGTATTTCAGAAACTGTTTGATGCACCCCAATATCTCTCGTCGTGCGTCCGAATCAACCAAATTTCTCTCTCCAAGAATTTTAACTTTCTCCAAGAACACATCGATCTTGACAGGCAACTCCTTATTTGTGTAAGAGTGCGTTGTGATACATCCAATCGCTCGGATAGCTCGATACCTCACACTTTTATCATAACACGTATCAATCAACTGCGACAAAGTCTCAACCACGGATGGCTGACACAACACGTTAATACAATTTTTGTTCGTCTCAAATCTCTTTCCCGTCCTATTTAAAACAGCGCCCACTTCATTGGTTGTACTCTCACACACCCACGAGATGAAATATAACGCCTCACTCTTTGCTTTGAATAGAAACTCATTATAATACTTCTCACTGTATTTTGTGTAGAGCGTCTCGTTCAGTATTTGCATCTCTATCTCGTAACATCGGGACTGATCCGTGTCGCTTTTGAACATAAGGACATCCAACATGTCCTTACAGAACTCCTTTTCTATCCCACTCAAACAACAATACTCAAGACTTAACGAGACATTTAAATTCGAAAGGACTCGCATCACTACACTCATCGTTTGTAACCACAAAATGCTATACTTCGGTAAGTAGTTTTCTTTATATATACTCATAACTAGATCACCAAAGTGTTGTTTGATCATCCCACCAACATCTTTACTCTCCATCTCGTCGTTTGTATCGAAAAAGCTCAACAAGATGCTCACCGCCTTATTCTTCAAAAGTGTGTTCTCGACACTTTTGTCTCGGGAGACTATCGAGACGATTTCTGGATAGATGGAATACATCAATGTGCTTTTTTTAAAGGTCGAAGTGACTTCACTCTTGATGGCCTTCACTGCAGACATCTCAACAGAGAAGACCCCACACTGAGAAAGTCGAATTAATGACTCCAAAAACACATTGAGATCAACATACTCACATATAACACTCTCACAGATACTCGTTATGACGTCACACGTCTTGCTCAGTACCTCCTCATGTTTGTCATTGAGTAAAAACTCGATTAATTCGATGAACGGAGCAACTTCGTCTTCTTCGTAAATCTCATTCAAAAATGCCGTCTTCAACAAGTCCAACACAGCAACTCGGACATAACTATTTTGGTCTCTCCCAAAGCTTATAAAGAGGTTCGTCTCCTTTTTGATCTCGCGGACAACCACTTCATTGTCCGGAAAATTCTCGAGGATGTCCGCATGAATTGCCACAAACGCCAACTTGTCTCGACTACTTTTTTTCGTCTTCGTCTTCGCCTTTTTGTTCAGTTCCTGGAACAGTGACATGATCCCAACAGCATCCGCAACACTCGAAAACTGCGTCTTTGCAAGTCTCATTTCTAAGGAGTCACTTCCTCGACTCCCCGGTGTTGAAAATGCTCTGAAAAAGAACGGGACGAGCGCTCTCGCATAGTCCGAGTTCGGCGACGATATCGCGATATTCACAGAGACGCTGAGCGCGTTCTCTCGAAGGTTGAATGAAAACGTTCCATTTGAGAATATCGCGTTGAGGAAGTTCTGCGTGTCTTTAGTGATGATCTCCACCTTCTTTTGGTACAAGTCGAAGATGGAGTCTATAGCATTGACGACTCTGTTGATCTCGTGTTCTGGGCGCAAAGACAGCACTTTTGTGTATATCTGATAACACCGCAGAATCGAGTCTAACGTGATTTCCTTCAGTGACCCGACGACTCCCGTGTCCGATAACGAGAAGAGAATTAAAGCGACTTGGAAGACCCCAACAACGGCTTTAGTGTTCTGTTGCATCACTATTAAAAGCCTTTCGAGGGCCTTTAAGAAGAACGAGAAGTGGTCCGGAAGGATTTCCATGAAGTTCGAGCTGGTACTAAAAATTGCGATGACGTGCATCAAATGGGCGTCGTCAATGTGTTTCGGTAGGAGCGAAAACACATACGAGAAGTTGATCTCACCAAACAACGAAAGGTCTAAGATCTTGACCACTATCTTGCGATACAAGTATATCACACGATCGACTTTTTCGGACATAAAAAGTGCAAAAAAAGACGTGAAGACCCTCTTTAAATAATCTTTTTCAAATAACCCGGATACCCCAGGCATCTGGAGTAAATTCGACATATTAGAGAGGGTCGTCAGACGGTAGGTGACGTTGTCCGTTGACTTGAGAAAGGAGATAATCGTTGATATGATGGTCGGAGGACTTTGTGAAAAGAGGAAAAACATTTTGTTTGTTGAGTCAACGGTCGAGTCCGTCGATGTGCTTAATTGGAAAAACTGGAGAACGTCCGACGAAGTGTTTGTCATCGATAAAACAATTTGTATAATAGTTTTTAGTTTGTTTCTTATTTATTAACTATAAATTAATATAATATTAATTTTCATCAACTTGTGTGATAAAATTTGTTGAGTCGTTGTATTATGTATAGTATATAATGGTTTAAGTTAATTATGAATGGAATTAATTAATTGGAATTAATAATTATAATAATTATAATTAATTATTTCACTCTGAAATAAAAAGAGAAAAAAAAAATAATAGTTAAAATATGTAAAAGTAACTATTCATTTTTATTGATTTTTATAGCAACATTTTCCTTAACTATTTTCCCCGTCGTCGTATACCGGAAATATTTATTTATAAATATTTGAATAATTATTAAAAATTATAATTTAATTTATTTATATTACTATTTATTTTTATCATATAAGTATAGTTAAAAACAATCAAATAAACCATAATTGTTTAACTCGGTATTATAGTTAATTAATAGTTTAAAATAAACCATACGACCATTAATTGTGAATTTCGAAAGCAAGTCGAACATTAAGATACTCTTTCCTTTTCATTTGTCTATGAACTCAATAAAAAACTCTTTATCACATAACAAATCAATTCTTCTGTTGAATAAATCATCACAAATCATCACTATCTTCATTTTGATCGATGTGGTAGAGTGCCTCCTTTGCGAGCTTTTCAGTGGTTTCGTCCATCATTGGCGTATCAATAATTTCATGCATTTTATCGGCAAAAAGAGTCTCTTCAAATTGTTGTAGAACGCCAAACTGCGAGTCAGACTCATCCACATTCTCTGCATATTCCATTGTAAGTATAGCGCATCTTATTGCCATACATCTCATATCCACATTCGCCCAATTCACAAGTTTGAAACAATCCACATACATAGAATGTTGTATCAAGACTTCCAAGACTTTGTCTGGGTCCGTTTCAACGCAATTGAACAGAAATGTCAAAAGTTCAAACACCAAAATTGGGAATTGGTTCCTATCAAGTTTTTTAAGAGAATTAAATATCTGTGTAAAGATGTCGTTTTCAATGCACATGCGAACAAATCTATTTGCTAAGAACATTTCTATATTATATAATAATATATTATTATATTATTATATTATAATTAATAAATTATAGTAAAAAAACAAACTCTTTATAACCAACTGAAAGATTTGCCAAAGTCATAGTCACACAGGACATGATTTGACTGTCTTCAGTGGACAAAAACAAGTCGAATAAAAGAGGTACGATGCCACAGTTTACGACCCAAATGATTTTTGATGGGTCTACTGTTTGTGAGAATCTTCTTAAGAAATAGAGTACTTCTCTCTTCACCTTAATGTCCGTGTCTTTAATCAAACTGAGACATTTGAGCAGTGGTTGTTCGCCGACACTTTCCATGTATTGTTCATTCAGAGTAAACACTTTAGTTAGACACGAAATGGCACACGTCACGATTTTTTTATTAGTAGAATATAAGCCATAAATGATATTAGGGAAGAACGAAGTGATCACTTGTGGTGTTAAAAATCTGTCTGTTCTTATAGTGTTAATCAAACACCAATATGGCTTGCTTTTGTCTTTGCAGAGTGAAAATCCTCTTCGTAAGAGGTCTAAATATCCTTCGTTGAATGCGATGAGTCGAGACTCTTTGTCGTCCGCTATTATAATATTTGTCACCCCCCACAAACACTGCCGCATCACTTTTAAATCCTCTGTCGCCATACCAACTGTTATTAAGCGCTTCGATACTAACAAGTTTCTCTCAATGGATATGACCTCTTTGGCACACGCATTCGGCGCAGAGTCTTGTGCACTAATTGTCGTCAAATTGGTGAACAAGACCGCTATTTGATATAACAATGACGTCGGGCTTTCAAGCGTAAATCGCGCAAGAAGCGCACTGAACGTGTTCGTCTCCGACATCGCAGTGACTACTTCAATCGGCTCGTTTGTCGGCTGAAAAATGCTTTTCCGCAGCGTTTCCGCTATTCCTATTAACTCTACGTCTTGTGCTTGACCGTCGAGAAAACGGTCGCGCTTATCGCGGAAGAAGGAATACAAGTCTGTCGGAAAGGTAATTGGTGTTTCTATGTCATCGTCAACTATCTTCCGTTGAAGACTTAATAAATTATTTCGACGCTCAGACCTTAAGCCTGTTTGATATGAAATCTGTTTGTCGCACTGTGTTCGAAGTGTTGGATTGGTGCGGAGATGCATTCACTAGAAATAATGAGTTTGTAAAGGTAATAGTTTTTTATTAATTATATTATAATTTATTTTCGATGATTAAAATTTTATTATAACGGACGTTTGCTGAGATTGGTTTATTTATTAATTAAATATATTAAAAAAATGATATTAAAAAACTTTGAAATATTGAAGTGTGGAATTGTAATGAATTATTTTTTATAATATAATATTAAAAGTTCTATTAATTATAGAATTTAAAACTATTAATATTATTTTTAAAGTAATAATAGTGATATAACATGGTTGACCAAATAGATAATTTCAACTATATTATAATAGTTATTTTTATTATAATTAAAAGTTAAATACAACATTCTATATAACTTAGATTGAAAACAAAGAATTTTGTAATTATTTTGAGTGGTGATGATTTAACAATTTGTTTAAAACCACCTTAAAATTTGGGTAAAAAAATGAAAAACCCAAAAATAATAAAAAGTTCACGATAAATTAAAACTGGTCTTTTTTTCTGGATAATACAAACAAGTGCGGACAAATTCGAAGTTTTAAAATTAGAATAATTAAAAAATTATTGAACAAAAAGTTTAAAAACATATTGTTTGGGTATAAAAAATTGTTTCAATGGTTTTGTCTTCTACAAAAAAGAATAATGTCAACAAGTTAACAACAACCAAATAAGTTCACACCAATTTTATTTTCCTCAAACCTTTCTTTTTTGTCTTGTTTTGATCAACTTGTATTTCAAAAATGGCCATTGCAAAGTCTACCAATCTGAAAGGATTATTTACGAGCAATGAACAAGATGAATTCAAAGACTCTTCGAGTAGTAATACAGACACATCATATGATATATCTATTTCGAAGTTTGAAACAAGTGAAGACAAATATGAAACACTCACCATCGAACAAATAACACTTTCAAAATTGACAGTTGAAGAGACGTATAGAGATAAAATAGTCAACGAATTTTATGAAACTGAAATGAGTTATGTGACTTCCATGGAATGTTGTATTAGCGGGTACATCACCAAATTAAATGATACAAAATATGTATCTTATCAAGAAAAAATGTCTCAGATTTTCCTTCATTTTAATGATGTCTTTTACATCAATTCGGTGCTTTTAGATAACATGACAAGGCTGAAGAAAAGTGGGACGTTATCTTCGAAATTGGGAGAAGCTCTTTCTTTATTTATTCCAATGTTAAATGTTTATAAATTGTATGTTGGTAATTCGGATTTGTCAATTAACACTTTAATAGAGATGTCAAAAAATAAGAAGTTCAATGACTTACTAGTCCTATTGAGAGAACAATTACCACCGGGAAAACAACTTGATTTACGAAGTTTTCTTATTATGCCAGTACAACGTCTCCCCAGGTATAGTTTATTATTAGCAGACTTGATTAAGCACACTTCAAAAGATCATCCCGATTTTGAAAACTTGTTAAAAGCCCAAATTGGAATCAAAAAATTGGCTAATACAGTGAACGAAATTGTAGAAGAGAGAGCAAAGAACCAAATTTTAGTGCAACTCTCGAAGAAGATTGAAGGACTTGAGGAAGAGTTAGTCAGTCCATTCAGAGAGTTTATAAGGAGTGGATTGTTAATGAAGGTCTGTCGTAAATTTAATAAAGAGAGGTACTTCTACTTATTCAATGATATGTTAATATATGGAATAGGTGATGAAAAGTATATGAAAGTGTCTCAAGTCTTTCCTCTTGAAACAGTTCAAATAAAAGTCTCTGAAGTGACACAAAATGCTTTTGAAATACGTGGAACAAAAAGTTTCACTGTGATTACAAAAACAAAAGAAGAGTGTGATGGGTGGATACACAACATTGAAAGTGCAATACTTAAACAAAAAAGTCGATTAAAAACACTTAAGCGTGAGAAAGGTGAGAATGAAACGGCACCCGTCTGGGTGCAAAATACAAATCAGTGTCAAATTTGTTCGACAAAGTTTTCTGCTTTGAGTCGCCAACATCATTGCCGGAAGTGTGGAAGTTGTGTATGTTCAAATTGTAGTCCAGACACACTTGTGATTAAAGGAAAGAAAGAAAGAGTGTGTATTTATTGTAAGTTAGAAGAAACCAAGAAAACCAGTCTTGATATATTAAAAGTCAAAGAACAATCTCCACCACCTAAAGTACCACAAAAGTCACCTAAATTACAAGTGTTAATGAAAGAAAATGTAAAGGATACCAAAATTAGGTTCATATCTCATTCGGCTAATAATTCAGAAGGGGACAAACCTCATGGATTTTATGGTCTGACTGCACCAGAAACAACACCAGGAAGAACAATCAAGAAATATTTATCAGGTGAAAATTACAAGAAAAGAGCAACATATGCACCCGGTGAAGCTATTCCTATACAAATACCTAAAGTCAGACCTTTAACTTCTGAATACTCAAACTCACTCCCTTCAACACCAAAAGAAGTCGTTTATACCCCTTCACTGACTCCAAGATTGGTACATGGTAAACCTGCACCTCCTCGAAACAAAAAATTGCTTCAGCCTGAATGAGTTGTTCTGTAATTTGGTATAGTTTTTTTAATTAATACTTTATTATACAAATCAATAAAAAACAAATCATTTAAATATTATTACTTATAGATTTTAATTAATATAGTTTTATTTATTATTTTATATCCTATTTTGTTTTATAGTATTTTAATCTAATAATACTCATTCAAAAATATTTTTCAGTTTAATATTAATATTAGCTTAATAAATTAATATATATGATAAAACAAAAATTGTTGAATAATAACAATAAATTATTATTATTAATAAATATATAATACTTAAAATAATAAAATATAATAAAATAAATATAGATTACCATAAAGCAAAAAAGCCGAATCACTAATAATTCAATTGAACAAAATATTACTATTATCCCATATCTATTTTATCGGAAATCTAACTCCGATAAAATAGATTATCGGAGTTAGATACTAATAATAATAACCAATGACAAATAATAACAATAAATTAACTTCCTTTAAAACCCCACCAAACAAATTTTCTTCTCAAAAGTTCAAATCGTTCCGACACTTACAAACACCGATGAACTAGAAATCTCTTTAATTGGGCGAACTAGTAATAAAACTTTTAAAACTATCCAACTCTAAAATCAGCATGTCATCTCAAGAGACCAAGATTGTCGCGTCATTTTTGAAAGATTCTCCACCCGGGGAATTTAACAATGTTCTGAAGGATTGCAAGCAGTTAGTTGAGAACGATGACATTTTCCAACAATGTCTTCCTACATGTCTTCACGATTATAACACTGAGCAGCTGACTGTCGTCCAAGACGGGTCGAACAATGTTATCATCTCCAAACAAACAGAGAAAAATCCAAATGAGTTCATTGATCCCATTCACGGCAAGCTGATGTCTTTCGATCACATCAAAAAGGCTATCACCAGTTCCAGTGGTCTTTCCGAGGCACTTCCCGGCTCCGACTCGTTACGCAATTCGATACAGAACAAACTCGACGCTTATTGTCGTGAGTTCTATCCAAAGGGAGCCGGTGTTGTGATGCCAAAAGATGCTAATTCGTATTACGTCATCATCTCCTCCGCTGATTTTAAAGCCGCTCAGTTCTCTAATGGAAAGTGGAGAAGTGAATGGACCGTCACTCTTAATGGCTCTAAAGCCTCTATTGAAGGCCGTATTAGAGTCCAAGAACATTACTTCGAAGACGCAAATATCCAGATGCACACCGACGTCAAGAAAAAGGCTACTGCTAACGCCAGCGGAGACGACCAGACAGCTCAAAGCGTCATCTCAGAAATTAAAAAGATCGAAGAACAATTCCAAACTGAGTTGGTCAAAATATTCGACACTCTTTCAGAAAACTGCTTGAAGGCACTCAGAAGACAACTCCCTATGTCTAAACAGAAAATCAACTGGCAGAACTGGAAGGCTCATAAGATGATGTCAAAATAAGAGCGAGTCTTATTACTAATTCCTTTTCAAATCTCTTTTTGGTTTACTCTTTTACTGTACTAGCATTTTGGTATAAAAATACTATTCTATAGTATTGTGCCGTTTTTATTACTAAAATTTAAACTGTACCATTTTAATAAGTAATTTATAATTACATATTATAGATCTAATTGTTTTATTTATGCAAAAGATATTGTATTAATTAATTTAATTAATGTTACAATAAATCATAATAAAAAAACAAAGTATTATAATTTATGATAAAAATAAACTATTAAAATAAAAAATGATCAAAGTAAATTAATTGTGTTGAGAGTTTCTGGAATTGGAACGGTTTCTTGTTTTAATGGTTTTTGGGGTTGGGAAGATGGAACATCAAAGAGAAGTTGCGTGTCACCTTTACCAGTATCGGACGTTTTTTCACTTTTCTTGTCACTTTCGGGTTGAGATTGAGAAGGATGGAATGGTAAGATTGAAGAACCTTGAACAATGTCGATGTCACGCTTGATCACACGAGCAAGGGTGTATAAGTATGTGTCAACATCTTCACACCCCCATTGTTTGAAGATTTTTTTTCGAGAAAGAAGACCAATCAAGAAGTAATGAAGATCAGTGCTTTTAGTTCTGAAATTGACGTTGAGCCTTCGCCAAGGCAACTCATTCATCTTATTGATGATATTGTCAATTACCACACACCCGTCGACCTTTTCTTCGAAGACTTCGCCACGATCACTCTGCAATTTGTACTCCCTTGTGCAATTATCGAGGACATCAAGATACTCTTTGGTATATCCATATGCGTCGAGTAAATATTTATCCTTCAGAAACTCTCGATCATAGGGAATAGCTCGGTCGAGCGCGCCAGTGACATAGGGACATGCCATCGAAAACTTGATGTTTTGAATTAATGTCAAGTGAGCAAAACGCTTTAAACAATCCAAGCTGTTATCAAGAACCATTTGAACCAACAGGGGCTGTTCATTTAAATCAGTTGGGTCGTATGGGGGATATGGCCTGTCCGCCAAATTAAGATCATTAAGTGTTTGTCCTTCATACAGAGCACCGGTGATTGAAGAAAACAGTGTGTCAAAAGCACCATTGTTCTCAGGTTTCTTAATACCAGCGTGTGGAGCTTCGATAGAGATGTAATTCTAAATGTCACTACACAATTAAATGCACAAAACTGCACTAAAAACAAACAAATAAGGTGTAGTTCGGATTGTTGAAAATGCCTCTTCTTAAAAGAATTGGTAGCGCAAGTCTTATATACAACCCACCAACCGAGTGTCCAATGAAGTGAAAACGATACTTCTCGTCCCCTCTCTTGTCGTGTGTGTCTTTCAAATCCAAACATATTTCATTTGCAAGTCTAAGTGCGCCAACTTGTAGGCCATCACTTGTACACCCTCTCGCGGCGTTGGCTTTACAGTATTTCTAAATTGTGAGTCCGAGATAAACTCTTATTCATACAGTTAAAAACATAACAAAGCAAACGATGATGTAGTTTGTTCCCAACAAATCTCTCAGTGGAGCAACAAAGTACTGCCAATGTTCCTTAACGTTCACTTCTGACGTTGAGAGTCCGTGGACTAAGAAAAAGTAGTCGATGATCCGTTCCTTTTTCTCTTCTGTCGCCATGTTTTAATTTTCAAGTTCAAAAGCCTTTTTACTATTGCTCGAAACTTACAGGTAGTAACTATACTTACTAGTAAAATATTAGTAAAACAGAACCATTAAATGTTATCAGTTTATTTTAAAATAGACTTGATGGAAAGAAAAGTTTATTATAATTGACATTGATTCGAAGAGTGCCAGTTTATAATAACATAAAGAATAAATCTGTGGAAAATAAAAAGACGAATAAACAATCAATCAGTAGTCAATGCTTAGAAGACTTCCTCCATAGAATCTGCTGAAGGCAACTCGCTCTGCTTCACGAAGGCAAGTGGATCTTTGTAGACAACAAGAGCCAAGCTATTACTATCATTGGTATCTAAACGTAAATTATAAGATTCTGAATAAGGAAGAACAAACTCATTCGGCGACTCGTCCATTTGTTGTGTCGTTGCCTCTCTCTGAACGTTCTCAAATTTCAATGCATTGCCACTTTCGATTATTTTGCGTTTAATAAAAGTCGGGGTATAGTCGACCATTGAACGACGCATTATGGGGCGAGTCTTCTCCATGAATCTTTTTAATTCGTCGTACGCATTTGGTGATGTTATGTAGCATGTCGTCATATTTCAACTTGTGTGTTTTAGAGATGTGGCTTTCTTGTTATCGCGGCACAAGTCGAGACGTGGGTCACACGTGTTGCGATCACTTCATTTTTGTCTCTTTTTATTATATTTTATTATATTTTTACTAATATACAACTAATAATAGATTGAACACTATGGCGCGTTTTCGCAGCTTTTTTTTCTATTTTTATTTTTAATTCATTTATAGTTACTTTATTATATTTTATGGTTTCTATTTGGGGCTTAATACCAAAACAAAAGTCATAACAAAAGTAAACTTTTGTTATTTTTTCATTTCATTAAAACCTCAAAATAAAAAAGAAATAAAAAATGTTATTAATTTTGTTATTTAAAACGTCGAAAATTCAAATCTATTTTTGACTTAAATATATAGTTTATAAAATCATTAAAATAACTATATGCTAAATTATTGAATAAAAAATCTGAACTGAATAAAATTGATGCTTTTTTGCTTGTGTTTTGTTGTGTTTACAACTACAGCGATGGATACAACATGTCCCAAAGCGTTTTTCAAGTCGTGTAAGACAAAGTCTGTTGAATGTGACGACGATTTCATTTTAGACAATGGGAGTTGTGTCTGTTTGTTATGTATTATACTTTATAGTAAACTGTACTATACAAATGTACTATTTTACACAAACAAATGTCATATGTAGATAAAACGAAATACCATTGTGCTACTGTATCACAAAACAAGTGTTCTTCATGTGTAAAAGGGTACAAGTATATTAATGGGATGTGTGAGATAGGAGAAGACTTATGTATGTTATATGACGTTACTACGAATGTATGTATAACATGTACTGAACATGCAATGAAAGATGGGGGGTATTGTAAGAAGGATTTAAGCAATGAAAATTGCATTGAACATAGTGACCACGATTGCACTAAGTGTACAATTGGTCTTCATTACGATAACGATAATAATCATTGTGAAGTCATGGTTTCTCATTGTTTAGAATACAATGGAAAAGTCTGTTCGGTATGTCAAGAAGGGTACTATTTATCTCTTGACAATTTATGCTATTTAGGGGATGTAAATAATTGCAAAGAATATATAAAAACACTCGGCGGGTATGACAAAAACACATGCGCGGTCTGTTTCGACGGGTTTGTACTCAACACTAAAGATAACACTTGCACCAGTTTGAGTCTTTGCTTTTTACTCAGAGTTGATAGTAATTTTATTATTTAAAAACTATAATTTTTGGAATGGTATTAAAAACATAGAAAATGGATATATACCTCACTGCAAAGACTATGAGTCGGGACAATTCTATGGACTTTGCTCAAAATGTGGAGATGGGTATGGTTTATCACCAAATAATGATAATTGTGAATTATGTTTGACAAATTGTGAAAAGTGTACAACTTCGAATTATTGTTTAAAATGTAAGAAAGGGTTTTATAACACAGGGAAAATGTGTGAGAAATGTAATAAATCATGTGATTTGATGACAAATTTAATTAATAGTTGTTCACAATGTGGGTGCGTTGTTAAACCAAATAACGGGAAGTCAAGTTGTGTCGAAACCGAAAATTGTGAGGAGTATGACGGGAGTGGAAATTGTGAAGTGTGTTCCCCGAAATATAACAAAAACGGAAATATTTGTGAATTGGATCAAAACGGGTGTTTACAAAGACAAAATCAAAACAAAAACGAAAAGTGTTTACAATGTCAAGACGGTTACTTTATGTTAGAAGATTTCACTTGTTCTAAATGTGATGAAAGTTGTGAGACTTGCTTTTATGACAAAACAAATTGTTTGACTTTTTCGCAAAAATCTTGTGAAAGTAAACATTGCGAAGATTGTCACACAAATTCCAAAATATGTGAAAAATGTGATTCTTTTTCAAAAATCGAAAATGGAAATTGTTTAGTTCGTTTTTGTGAAACAAAAAGAGCAGATGGAGTTTGTTTGAAATGTGTGGAAACTATAGAAAGAGATGGTCTCTCTTTCCGTACAGAATATCTTCCTTCACCAAACAATTTGTGTTGATTTTTTTTCAAATTTTCTTCTTTTTTTGTGCAATTCTCTAATCTTTTAATTATTTAACTATAGTAATTAATTAATTTAATAACTATTTATAATATAGTAATATAATAGTATAATAGCCAAAAACAGTTAGAAACGCCATAAGGTTCAGTTCTATTTCAGACCAAAAAATAATGTTCAAGAATACTTCAAAAAACAACCAACCCTTCAATAAAAAAAGAACTATACAAAAATTAAAAAAGAATTAATAAGTGGGACAATAGAATCACTTATTTCTTGGCGACTTTAGAAGCTTTCTTCTTATCTTCCTTTGCCTTCAAAGCTTTTTCCTTCATATCCTTAAGAGCAGCTGCCTTGAAAAGGTTGTGTTCTGAGATGAGGAATGATCTCAAAATAGCTTTTTGGACGCATTTGGCGCACTTGTTTCCACCATAAGCTCTAGTGACGGATCTCTTGAAATGTGGCATCCATCTGTACATGTGAGATCTAACGTGGTCAATCCCTTGGAGCTCAGCGCCACATTCGCTGCAGTGTGGGCCTGAAGCTCTCTTCATCACGTGCTGAACAGTCATCTTGCTACCAGCGGTTTTCACGATGTGAATTCTGTTCGATCGTGTGTTGTATGAGTGCTTGCGAATGTATGTGATTCTTGGAGCCATCCTCAAAGGTCCTACTCTTTCAAGTTCTTAGGGTTATCCCTTCCCTTTAAAATTAAAAAACAAATTATATAGATTTTTTACTATTAACTATAGTTTTTAGTACTATTGTATTGATAATGTTTAAACTAATATATAGTTTTATTTTATTATAATTATAAGTTTTTTTAATAATAATATATTATATATTATAATATATATAATATCAATTATAATATGTATAAATATAGATATTATTATATATATTATTTTTTATATATTATTCTATTAATTCAAACTATAATATTTATAATATTTTTATGTATTATTAATAAATAATAAGAAACAATTCAAATTTTTTAATAAGTATAATTAAATTAATAATAACAATTTAAACAGTGAAAAATGAGTTTGATGGTGGAAAGAAATTATTTAAGAACTGTGAAAAAAATTAAACAATGAGTGAAGGGGGAGTTCCACATCTGTATAAAATGCAAACTCCTCTTACCGACCAGGAGATGTCTATATTTTCATTGTTAATTACTGTTAAAAAGTATTTTAATATCGAGACGGGTATTAGAGTTGTTGGCGGGTGGGTCCGCGATAAAGTGATGCGTCTTGAAAGTCACGACATAGATATTACAACAGATGGTGTGAGTGGTGTCGAGTTTAGTAATTATGTTATTGAGTATCTTCACGCGAACAATATTCCCACATCATCGACGAAGTACGCTACTCAATCAGAACACTTGGCTACTGCCACTGTCTCGTTCTATGGACTTTCTATTGACTTTAATAGTCCCAGAGCTGAAGAATACCACGACACACGTATTCCAATTATTCGGAAAGGTACTTTACTCGAGGACTGCCTTCGCCGTGACTTTACTATAAATGGGTTGTTTTATAGAATAGAGGACGGTGTAATTGAAGACTACAGTTCCGGTTACGCAGACATCAACAACAAAGTTTTAAAAACACCGATCGATCCTTTTGTGAGTTTTGTAGATGACCCACTTCGCGTGTATAGGGGGATAAGGTTTGCTTCAAAGTTCACATTCACAATCGAAAAGAACACATGGGAGGCCATGCACTCTGAAGCTTTTAAAAGGGTCACCAACAAAGTCACAAAAGAGAGAAGGCTGCCAGAAATTAACAACATTCTGAAAACGTGTAACGCCGGATTTGGACTTCACTGTCTGGCGGACTGCGGACTAATCGAGGAGGTCGTTACTTGTAATGCAATTCAAACTGTTTTACCAAACTTTATGTATTCGGATTACGCTGCCGCTACGATAAAATTGGCTTATATTTGCGAGGGAATATTAAAAAGGTGCTTTGAAACACCAGAAGTCTTCAATTCATTGACGTGCGGGTATTCATCAAACGCCAATAACAAAGACTATAGTACAGTGAGCTATTTTAATGATATCGCAAATTATGGAGAAATTATGAGAATACTGGGACTGTGTAGCATCTGCTTTGCTTTTAAAGACATCACGTACGTTTTTAAAAACAAGACGTATCACGTGTATCAAAATGTGATAATTGATGGACTAAAAATGACGGCAAAAGACAGAGAACTAGTTGACTGCATTTTTGATAGTGTTAACCTCTTCCAAGAAAAGAGTGACGTTTGTGAAAGGCTTATTCTTGGACGTATGATGCTTAAAGCAAAAACGATGTGGACTGTCGTGTGTGTATTCTACATTGCAATTCATTGTGTCATTGATATTCCACAAATACCTTTTCTTCAATTTGGATTTGATGGAAAGGAGGCTCACGCCAAATTGCTTGCTTTGTATAGTAAAATATACAACTACGGACTTGTACACATCTGGGAGCTAGAACCCGCGTTCAATGGAAATCAAATTGCTGAATTATTCAACAAGAAAAAGGGAAAGTGGATACAAAAGGCGATGAGCGATTTGATTGAGTATCAAATCGCTCATCCCGAATACACAACGGAGTCCTGCAAACTATTTTTGTGTTCACAGAACTACAACTGATTTACCCTCTTCTTTGTTTTTTCAATCATCTTGTTACACTACTGCAAAACATTCAAATGAAAATCGCTATAAAATGTATTATCACTAAGTAACAGGTTTAGCATGTGAATTAGTTCGTTAAAGCTACAGTGTTATGGAATTTAAAAGCCTTTGCTACTGCCGTGACTCCCTCTTCATAACTGACGCCTTTCCTCTTTAATTCTTCCTTTCTAATTGTTGGGTAGTTGGAGTATCTTATAAACACCTTTCGATTGAGACCCGCCTCACTATTACAAAACACAATATTTGCCTTGAAGTGTGAAAGCTCCAAATGAACGATATTTGAAGGGACATTCAAAGTTTTGACTTTCATGCAATTGAAAAGCTCGATGGATGTCAGTTTGGTGCACTCTTCCAACTTGTATATATTAACAAGAGAGTCCAAGTTGAGATCCAAATAGGTGAGACTACTTGGTAGAGTCAAATTGACCAACGGACTTTCATATATCTGCAGTGATTCTAATGTTGTGTTTAAAATCACTGTTTTCATCGAAACGCACTGATACATTCCTAATGTTTTCAAATTGGGGAAAGAAGGGAGACTATTCAAATTATCGCACCCCCTTAATAAAAGAGCTTTTAATGACGTAATTGGCTCTATTTGAGTCATCTCTGCCTTCAATAATGTTAATGAAGTCAAATTATTTGAAATGACATTTAAAGGCTCTTCCAGTCCGATGATTTGTAACTGGAACACACAGTTCGACTCGATTGTATGAAGCTTCTGGCAGTTAACAAAGAACAAAGTGTCTGCATTATTAATTTTGAGATCACTCAATTTGTGGCAGTTAGAAATTGGATACGTCAATGCCGTGCAAACAGTCAGTGACAATAACTCACTGCACATGTTGATTTTGACTTCTCCAACCTCTTCCGGAACAACCACTTTCGTGCAGTTCGCGTTTGTTAATTCAAGCGACGTCAAACAGGGATAGTTGATACACTCCTCACTCTTCGAGTTAATAACAGTGAGGCCACACAACGTTTCTGGACATTTGAAGACGCAATTGGCGCAGTTCTTTAATGAAAGTGAGCGCAGCTCACTTCCAAAATCAAGACTCGACAATACATTGCATGCCTCAATTTTCGCTTCAAAGCATTTTTCAAGTCTTATTTGAGTCAAGTGACTGTTACTATTCAACTCCACAAATTTTGCATTAGACGGGAAGGTCGCGATACAAAGACGGGAGCAGTTGTTGACACGTACAGTCTCTGCATTTTCATTCAATTCAAAATGTGCGAGCATCGGGCAGTTCTCGAGTTTAATATCTTTTAAATGATTCAAAGAGTTTTTTGTCCCACAGAAGCTTTGGCACTTCGCAATTTCAATTTGAGTCAACGAGTCGGGAAACTCCAAATTCCTCAAACAAAGAATTTCAGAGAGGCACAGTCGTTCCAGTCGAGTGCATTTGTCGATCGACAGTTTCACTAATCTTCCACATTTGGCAAGGACTAAACTAGTGACACTCGTTGGGACTATTAACTGTCGTAATCCAACACTTCCGCCGACTATTAATTTCTCAAGTGAAATATTATTTAACCCACTTAACTCTGTGAGTCGTTGACACGAGTCTAAAGTGACTTGTGACAGCATATGAGGAAATTCGACATTATTTAATTTGTTGCAACTCCTCAATACAAGCTCAACTAGACTCTCAGGAAGACCACACAAATTTTCGATGTTACACCGCATCACAGTCAGTGCAGTTAATGTGCTTGGAATGCACATCGTGTTAAAAGAAGCCATACCAGTCAACATTAATCCACTGCACTTGACACTTCTGATGTTAAATTCAGACTCAGTGTCACATGAAAAATCAAGACGATTGGGATAATACTTTTTAATGATCTTAGTGAGCTCTTCGTTAGTCTGGAAGTCAGTTTTGGAGACAAGTAAGTCCCCATCTCTGAACATCACTGGGCACTTCCCTTCTAAAAGTGCTTTCTTCAATTTCATATCGGAAGCCGCAGCTATTTTGGCGTTAGGAAGTTCATTGCTCAACTCTTCAAGTATTTTGTCGTCAAGTCCTGAAAGAATTAAAACAAGTCGGACCTTCGTGTAAAATAAGGCTTTGACCATCTCTAAGTTGTCTATCACATTTTGAGCGGACGTCTTTATAGTAACACTTTGGAGGGTTTTGACGTTACGGACTTCATCAGTAGAGATCTTCAAATTGCCTTCAATGAACACCGTCAATTCTCTTAATGAAAAACACGACTTAAGAGAAGGGAATTCCCCATATAAATCAAGTCGAGAGATTTTGGGCTTTAATTTGATGTAATTGAATTTGTTGTTAGTCACAATGGCATCATAAAATGTGTACATTTGAAGGACTTCGTCGGGTAAACTCATGATGAACTCGACTTTACCTCGGATGGTATCTATCCAATTAAAGACAAAAAGTTCCTTTTGAAATGACTGGAATGAATCAACATCATAACATGGGTTCTTCCGCAAGCCACGAAGAGAGTCTAAACACTTCTTATTGATTTGCGAAAAACGAGATGCATCTTCTACAGATGATAGAAAAGGAATCACTACCATTAAATGATACTTCTGCAAACCCTGGGCGTTAGTTGGACTTGAATACCGAACAGACCAAACTGGGTATACACCTTTGGTTGAACTCATTTACTACTCAATTTCAAAGTTCTGAGGAATTGAATTTACTACATTTTATTAATTATTTTATAACTTTCTTTATTATACACATCGATTGAATGAGGTTTAACAAACTTTTCATTGTTTCATTCAAATATGTTTATGAAGATATGTAATTTGTTCATTCCATTAATTGTCATATTAAATTATTTATAATAAATTAATGATTTATTATAACAACATAACAATCTTAAGATTCAAGTGGAAAAAATTTTTATATTTTCGTCGTATTTGATTTAATAAAATAATTAAAAACTTAAATATTTTGGTTTTTATAAATTATAGAAAATTATAAGTAATTAAATGTTAATGAATTTCAATTATTTATTTATTAATTATATTATACTGAAAAAACTATTTGAAAAATAACTTCTATTTATAAATAAATATAATAAAATTAAAAAATAATAACTCTGAATTTTTGTATAAAAAAAACGAAATGAGATTCAAAACTAAAAAAATGATGAAAAATGTCAGCTTTTGGGTATAAAAGCTTCAAAAATAAATAAAAAGAAGTATCGGTCTTTCTTAAATGGAGATGTCGTTTGTGTTTACACTCATTGTAGTAACACTTTCATGGGAAATGAAAGAAGTTGAATACCCCGAAGAATATGACCGCAACGCAAGTGACTTAATTCGGGTTCACACGACCCATTATAATGCACTTTATCAACAGAAAGTGGCTTTATTCTTAATTAGAACGACTGCCGATAGACTTCAACATGCTGTTGACATCAGGAAGACGTGGTGTGACTCTGAGGTGCAAAGAGTGTTTCATGTGAGATGTCTCTTTTATTATGTCGACTCATCTGTCGACAAATCCCTTCAAAAAGATACAATAATGATGATGAATGATACTCACAACGACATCAGGTTTATTAGTCTTCCCAATAAGACCGAAAATTGGTCGACCATTTACCACAACAACGTGATGATACTCTCTGATGCTTTAACTACTTTTCCTGGATATCAGTACTATGCTATTGTGGATGATGAAGATTATATTAACGTTGAAGTCTTAGTTGACTACTTAAGCTCATTGGTACCAGAGAATGTCGTCTTAGGAAAAGTGTACGAACATCAACCATACAAAAATGTGACAGACAAATATTATGATGAGATGGCGACACACAAAATGTATTACCCATTCACTTGCAACTCAATTTTATTGTACTCAAGCGACCTTGCTCATTTCATGGGAAGTGTTTATCACTACATACACCAACCTCCTTCAAGCCTCGCCGATACCGCATTTGGCTTTTTGGTCTACAAGTATTACGCAATCACTGGCAATCCAGTCCACTTCCATTTCCCATTAGACTTCGACTCATTCATCATCCATAGAAAAACACCAAGGTATCAGCTCGACCATGCAAGAGCCTTTATGAAAGGATCGTACAGGTCTCTTGGCGTGAAATTGACTCATTGATTGACTTTTATTTTACTTCGCAATACAAGTAGAACAGAGCAATCACTTCACTTTATCTCAACAACAACAACCCGTTCAATCACAAACTTGTTGTCCGTAGTGCCAACAAAGTACCGAGATGATGGACATTCAAATACAGAGCCGAGGAAACACGAACTTGTGTTTGTACCTATTTGCCCAACAGACAAATAGTCATCCCATCCACCACAATACATCATATTCCCATCTTTCTTAATCTGAAGTTTGGGGATCTCGTTATTGTCTTCACTTCTTCCCCACCGCCTCGGCACTTTTGAATGTGGAATTTGGTTTTTGAAAGAGATGATGTTCATCTTCGCATCGTAGATGGTCTGCGCTCTGTTGTTGTTCTTCACAAAGACCCCAAAACAGTTCTCGCCGTTTCCTTCGAACACAATTCCAAAGGAGCCAATCGCCATTATGACGTTAGAAAAGGTTTTGGGGTCGTCTCTGTCACTGTCGAAGACAATTTCAAGAGTGGGCGATGGTTTCCACTTCTCAATGAGGTGAAGGCGCTGTTTCACTTCGACTTCCGATTTCGTCAAATCACCAAATGAAATTTTCGAGTTTCTTTCGATTAAGTTGTGGTGCTCGGCTTCAAGGCGAAGTTTCTGAGTAACGGTATGTTCTTTGAATTTTTGCAATAACAAGACTAGTTGGTCAACTCTGTCTGTAGTTTCTTCCAGGTTGTGAAGTGTCTGTGATATTTTCGATAACTTGCTTTCTATGTCCATTCGTAGGCCAACAGGTTCGTCGGTGAGAGTTAACGAGTCAACTTCTGAAAGTTCCTTTTCGACGATATGTGTTGATTCGAGGAGTTTATTAGTCGTCTCAAATATCTGTTGCATCAATTCGACTTTACGAGTTTGAGACTTGTCAAGTACTGATATGAAACAATTGGATATTTTTTATTAATATATTAATATATTAACTAATAATAATAATTGTAAAAATACATTCCCAAATATGACTTTTTTATTAGTTTATTTATTATATTTTATGCATTTTTGCGCATAACAATAACTCGTGTTTCTTGTTAAAAAAAGTATAATTATATTATAAATTGGTTTTCTATTTATATAATCATCAAACTATACTTATAGTTTAACAAATTATATATTGATTTTTAAAAATAGAATTAAAGAATCAATACCATACTCTAATCTATGAAATTGTTTATAAACCCAAAACGATTTTTAACGTTTCAGTTTACTCTTTTAACATCGTGAGTGTTATAAACATTTGAACAAAACGAAAGTTTAAACAAAACAACAAATGTAATGATAAAACACCACTTTTTTTCTCATATTTGCTTGAACTTTTTTGGTCTTGTGGAAGTTCATATTGGATTGAATATAAAGAACTTTAAAATGTTAGGCAAACACTTTTTGAAGTGTAAGAACTAAATGTAAATCAAATAAGTGGTTGTTATTACTCAAGATTATTACACTTTGTTTAGTCATTCATTTTGGTGAAAACATTGTATAATTACCAAAACTATTAAAATAATAGTTTTCAAATTATATTTTAATTGATTTAATATACTAAATTACTTTTGACTTCATAATTAATAATTTTTTTTTTATTTTTATTATAAAAGTCAATTTGTTTCGTAAAAGGAACACAATTTAATAAAACGAAATTACTAATTTTATTATTATAATTGTGTTATAATTGGCACACAAAACACTTTGTGTTTTTGAGTTTATTTTGAGTTAAGTTACCATATTATTTTAATAGTTAGATAAATGGTTAAATGAATAATAATAAATAGTTCAATACATCTGAATTTGCAACCAAATTAATAAAAGTAAAAAAGAATTTCAAGAAAGGTATAAAAGTTGAAATATCAAACAATTAAAATCATGAGAGTGGTAATATGATGTCCAGAAATTGACGACAAAAACGACAAAAGTAATTACCAATTAATTCATTAAATAATTAAAATTAGTTAATAATAATTACCGGGTAATAGGTGAAGTGAATTTGTGAGAAAAATCACAAAGATCGCGAAAAACCATACAGAAAAATCTTTTTGATGAAACTCGAGCAATTTTTCTTGAGAACTGTCGCGTTGTACTTACATACGATCGAAGACCTCCTTAACTTTACTTTAATGAATAAACATTCCCAACAAATATTATGTACAATGCATATTAACACATACAGAACTACGCAAAACACCAACTTAAATCAAATCCTGAAGTTCTTTCCGCTCCTCGAAACAATATACATCTCTTCCATTGTAAACAACGTCGACAAAGAACTTATTAAAAAGGTGACATTCTTCGAAATCAATTATAACAATCAAATGGACTTTGACTCGATTCTTCAAGATGATGGTGCTCAACAAAAAGTTCGTAAATTAACACTTCGCAATTATAACTCGAAATTCCTCCCGTTCACATCATTAACACAATTGAGAGAACTCACTATATATGGTCTTGCAAGTTATATCGACGTCATCAATTTGTCGCGATTGATCTCATCGCCAAGTCTTAAAAAAGTGATCCTATACGTCACACTATATGAAGCAAGTTCTATCATCAAATCATTCCCATTCAAAGAACATTACAACACCGAGTATAGCATTGTTATGAAAAATGTTACTCACCACGGAGAACCTCCAGAATTTAATACTTTTAATCTCCATCTTCCAAATGTGACTTTTTACGTGTCGTTTCTCTCAAGTTTGGCATTCGACAACAACATCGACTTCTTGCCATTACGCGACGGACTCTCCGCATCAACTCACATTGTGATGATGAAGGATATGAACGATAAAGAAACACTCATTGATAAAATGATGGTAAAGTCCTTTGCTGAAGACCTTCATCTCACCTACTTTTGGGGACAAACTAAAGAACCCCTCTACCATCAATCTACCAGTCAAACCTACCGCTTTGACTTTGGTTCTATCAATACCGTCAAACAATTGTTAATGACAGGAGTTATCGGGTGTCATGTTATTGTTGCTGATACCCCACAAATGATGTATGACACGAGTTGGATCGACAAGAGATACTGCCAGAACACTCACATCGATGTACGTAATAATTATATAGAGATGAATAAAACAGTCGATCCAAAAGACAAGCGGAAACAGATACAACACAAGATAAAGCATCCATTTAATGATTCATTCAATTCGTCCACACTCAAATTAAATCATACAATATCCCAGATTCCTTTCAAAAGAGGAGAAATGCTTCAAGAGAGTGCAGTGTGATCCGTAGACATCAGATATATGTTTCTTGGATTTGGGAGTCACTTCATTCATCTTTTTATTCGAATGTATTACATGTAACTTTGACACTATTTGAATACCTATCAAAGTATATATATACATATATAAATAGATAGATATGTGTGTGAGAAATAACAGTCGAATGAAGAGATTTGAAAGGTCAAGAGCGGTGAAGTGAGTTGTTGTAATTAAGTTGTTGTTGTCTTTCTTTTCGAAGTGTTATTCATCATTCACAAGTTCAGATTACTTGTGTTATTACTCAAAGAACAAAAGAATAAACAGTGCAATTAGATTAATGAAACAAATGAAAATTGGGATACCAATTCCTCTGTCTCAGTATCGAATATCGTTTGCTTCTCTGTGAAAGGATCATTTGCGACATTTTGATAACACTTGCAGAACTCGTCAGTATCCCACACAATCTTTTTGAGTTGGTACAAGTCAAACAGCCCACAGCAATTGAAAAGTACTTCGTACTTGGGCGCATTCGGCTCGAGAAACTCGTAAGATGCTCCAATTGTTGTTTTCCACTTATGATAACACTCTTCCCCATTCTCCATGAACTGATACACTGTAAACGAAGGATCTTTGTGCCAATCCTGTTCATATTTGTCGGGAAAAGTCCCCAGTTGGCAGCAATAAAAATTTTTAATTGTTGTCAACAGAAGAAGAAAGACATTCGATTTTTCTTTAAGTCTCTTAAGCAACACTTGCCGAGTTAAATCAGGTTCTGTTGATTTGGCAATGATCGTCCCACGTCGGTACTTTATAAACCGGTCGATCTTACGCGAGAGTAAAAAATCTATTGCGTTACGTGAAAAGTTGGTATTGAGCTTTTGGTACGAAAAGCTCAATACCGCTTTGTGGGGGTTCGGATGGATGTCTGAAGTAGTGTTGGTGACATTATTAGTAACATCTTGGCATTGTTTTTGTTGAGTTGGATAGTTTGTTGATGCGTTCATCTTTGTTTGTGTAACAAAAATCGATGGTTTCGATTGTGAAGCATCATCATCATACTTTTGTGACACTTGTTCTGACTCGTCGAAATTGTCTGTGGGACTTTTGGGTGCTTGAGGAATAGAAGTGACAGAGCTCTTTGTTTGTGTATATTCAGTAAACTTTTTAGCTAAAAACAATATGAGGCGTGCGACGTACGAGTCTTCATCTTTATACTCCTCTTGGCAATAATAGATCAAATCAACGAATCCCATGTTTTCAAGTTTATTTAATTTCAAATATTTTAGCGGAGTCTTTGATTGTTGTGGGATAATGGTTGACGGTGGAATATCAGAGCTCCTGGTTAGTGGGTGTTGAATTGGTGTCGTGAAATTTTGTTGTGAAGTGGTTGATGTGGAATATGATGAGTGTATGGAAACTTTTGGTTGAGTTGGGAGTACCGTCGCACTTTGAGACAATGGTGAGCACATTGTTTGGTTAATTGTTGGTTGTGTTGAACAATCTGATTGAATTTTTTGGGGGATTTGTGGAGTTTGGAATTGGTTATTTGTTGGAGGAATTGGAATGCGTTGCAAAGTATAGTTAACTTGGGCACGTGGAATTTGAGATGTAACTTGTGAAGGTGGCAATGGGTTTACATTTGGTTGTTGAGTGTTTAAGTATTGAATAAATGGTGGAGTTGGTGGTTGTGTTGTAAATGTAAAATTGGGAGGTTTAGGAATCGAAGATATTTGTGGTTGAAAATAAGAAGACATTGTACAGTGTTGCTGTTGAAAAGAAATGATATTTTTAAGTGAATATTTTATTAATTTAAACTAGATAAAAAAAGACGTGTATAAAATAAATAAAATCATTTATAATTATAAATTAACCATAATTTATTATTTATTATGATAATTGTAATGGTTATAAAAATCATTTATGAAAAAAAATCATTAAAATTTGTTTTTTTGAGTTTTGTCAATGTAATGATAATAAATCATAAATATATTATTAATTTATAATAATTAAATTATAATTTGAAAATTTTAAAAATAGAAGACAAAAATTGAATAAAACAAATGAGAAAAATATTGACATAAAAAACAAATATCGTCAGTTTTTTACTACAGAACTATAAAAATGGTTTTTGAAAATCATTTAATGGATGTTTCAATGCAAAATTTTTAAAAAACAGAAAAAAAAAACAAAAAACTATAATTTACTATAATTTAATGATTTGCCGGTCGTTTTTTCTGTGCTGGCAAAAAGGACTATTTTTCGGGTATTTGTAATTATCAACAAATTAAATATCAAATTGTAAATAACAACAACAAAAAAGGTATATTTCTATTTTAGCTACAACAAAAAGAGGCAAAAAATAAAATTATATATTTTAATTGGTTTCTTATAATTTATAGTTATTATTATCCTGTTTTCTTGAAAAAAAAATTTATTAATAAAAATACATTTGTATAATTATCGTTTTAAACGAAGAACGTGATTCATCAAAATGAAATAAAATTTCGGGATTTTTAATATAAAACTTTATTTTTTTTTCCAAAAATAAATTTTGTCTATTTCGGAATAATTGAATTAGTTTTTATAGTATTTTCAACTATATTAAATGATAATTGTATCTTTTTTAAAAAATACTTAAAATAAAATATGTTGAAAAAACGGGAAAACAAAGAGAAAACAGTAAAGTTTATATAATTAAATTATGATACATTATATTATAATTTATAAAATTATGGTTAATAAAATTAGAACAAGAGAGAACAACATTATTTTTTTAATATAAAAGTATCTTTCAAACCCATATTTCACATTAATGGAAGTCACATTTTCAATTCACTGCAACGTCTCGTGTTATGACAATGTATATATTGTTATCAATGGTAAAGAAAAGATCATGGAGTGGACCAAAGGATATATATGGAGATTGACAAATAAGTTCAATATTGGTGAAAGAATCACTTGGTTTTACGAAGTGAAGAACAACAAACGAATTCAAGCGGCTGAAAATGTATTATTTTTAAGAGAAAAGGTGATAGACAAAAGTGGCGTCTATTTTGATGTGTATGATTGTGGAATAGAAGAAACTTGTTATTTTGAGAATGTAACAACTTTTGATACATTCTTGACTAATGAATTGAAGAAAGGGTGTTACTCGAGAAGAAAGTCCAATATTCTTCGTGTCACACAACAACAAACTGAAAGTGTTGAACCGAAAAGAAGCAATTCCGAAGGAATCAGACCAATAGAGGAACAACCAGAAAAAAAGCCAATTGTGAAGAGAAAATTGTCCCTCAACACCGAGTCTTCTAAAAAATTGATTCGTTCTATAATCCGACAACAACTCAATAAATATGATCTTTTAGATGCTGTTAAATCGGACGAGAATATCGAAAAAGAGTCAACTATAGAAGTCCCTCGTATTTGAATTATAGTATTAATTAACTGTATTTTGTGTTTTCTTCTTGATGATTTGATTGTGTATTAAAAATTATAATACATTTAACTATTATAATTATATATTAAAAATTATAATACATTTAACTATTATAACTTTATTAATTATTAGAACAGAAATAACACTATTTGGTATTCTTTTATTCGACCTCGAAATGTCGTTCCAATAAAAAATTCAACAGACCTCTTTGACTGACTCTAAATTACATCATATGTTTGATTGCTCTTCCTGCTTTTCTTTGATAGGAAATATTTCTTTTAATCTTCCCACCTTCTCCAGATAGTCACCCATGATACTTTGATACGCTTGAGGAATATGGTCTATTGTCATCGACATTCTTGGGATGATTCGAGCGTAACATTCATTAGGCACTTCGACACATACAACGGCCTCATCCCGTTTGTCCAAGTCGATCCACTTCCAATCGTCAAATTCGTTATTTCCACTCTTGTCGTATTTCTCTTGTGGTTTTTCAATGAGTTGATAGACTTTCCCCGATGGAATGAATGGAGGTTGTTCCGGTACTATGTGCGCCAACTCGGCTATAAGTTCGTCTTTCTTGTCGCCAATCATTTTAAGGATCACAAGTCGTGGATTTTCGACCTTTTTCACAGTCCCTAATATCACGTCAGTGGTCTTAATGCCGATCTTCTTATAAACTTCTTGGACCATTCTCTTATAACTCTGGAAGGACCCGATACTCAGTCGCGGGACTATATCATTCTCCCCCACAAAGGATATCACTAACTTCTTCATTTCAGGACACCCCGCTATCTCACGAGAGAATACCCCAGCTGGCGCAAATGAATAACAATTGATTTCCCATGTCGGGTGTTCACTTTTAAGAAGCGATGAGACTACAATGGCTACCCCACCACCTAATGAATGTCCCATCACTTTAATAGAATAGTCCGGAAACATCTTAACGAGAGACACAAGCCTCGATTCTATTTGAAGAAACTTGCGATACCCCGCGTGGTAAATCCCGTCATGGCAATATCCAACTTTATTAAACAAAGTCACTTGTGCAGGTTGAGCAACTAAGTCCGTTGCGCAGTCACTCACACAAGCCGTGCCTCTATACACTAACATGATCGCATGCATATCGTGGCGAACGGCAAGTAAGTAGCTTGGGTCGTACAAGTTACCTGACGTATTGTACTCCACGACATCTTCTTTATTCGTATGTGTGAACGAAAGAAACACATTGAGGGTGAACTCATTCTTGGTCAACGTGACATTATCTACCAAATTTTTGGGTGTTAGACCGATGACTCCGTATATGCCAATTGTGTATCTAAGAACCTCATAAAGAACACAGATGTCAACAGGTGTGAATTTCCTTAAGAGTCAATTTTTTGGCTCATTTGGTTAATTGTAAGAAGAAACAAACACTACCCGCCACGTCGCTGAGACATCAAATTGTTTCAAGAACTCTTCGTCAACTAATTGAAGGTCTAGAGCATACAGAAATAACGAGCCAAGCGCCATTTCAATTGGTTTGATGTCTGTCGTGTTCTCTTTGAAAACATCGAAAATGTCGTAGAGCGCTTTGTAAGAGTTCCCAGACATGTACCTACTCGCTACATCGTCAAACCCCTTCGCAAACCATTTCTTGACTTTTTCTATTGTTTTTTGTTCTTGGGTTTGTGGCTCCGTTGTGATTTCTACAAATCCATTTAAGTCATCGTCTTCTTCAGGCATATCAATGGACCACTCACTCATTATTTTATAATAAAAGTTATTTGTTTTAACAAGTTATTGTTCTTGTTATTATAAGTTACTTGTTTGTGACATTTTACCTGTCTTACTCTTCGGCAGCCAAATACTTTTTTTTTGTAATTTAAAAGTACTATTTCGTTTAATATTTATATTATAATATTATAATATTTGTTTTATTATATAAAAATAGTATTAAATAGTTGTTTATTTTTTTTTATTAATAATAGATTTTAATAATAAATTTTTACTAAAATTACGTTACTTCAATTATGTTCAGCAGAGGTTTCCAAAATCACAATCCTAATTACCCACGTCACCATTTCATAACCAAAATGTTCATTTTCTCTTATAAATTCGTACGTTATAATACCACGTTTTCGGCAATAATTATTTTGGAAACCTCTGATGTTCAGATATAAACGTCTTTATGACTTATTTATAAATCATGTATTATAATTAATATTATATTTACCAATTAATTTAACCATAATTTGTGTTTTGTTGATACTATTTCTTCTAACTACAGAAATTAGTGAAACTTTTCTAATTTCATATAAAGTAAGTAGTAAATTGTTATAGTTTATCAACTAATAACAATTATAAATCAATTTTTTATAACAAAGTAAAGTATTAGTATTTGAATAGCTGAAGTAAATTAAATGTGTTAATCACAACAACGAAACAAGATGAGTTTGACTACTTTTATTGAAAACACTCTCTCCAGTGATATTCTCATGACTGAAATGATGGGGTGGTTGTACACACAACACTCTTCTTATCAGCACATTTGTCTCGTTTTTGTTGTCATTAGTTCTGTTTAGTGGGGACTTTGGTGTGCACTTGTTTTGTATTTCCTCAAAACTCATTTTACAAGTGATGTCGGAAGTAACTTCAATTACCGGACTTTGTTGCCTTATTGGGGGCAACTTTTTTGTTGGTGGAGCTTTAAACGGTTGTCTGATCCCGTTCAAAGGTGAAGACATTTTCTTTTTCGAGTTTTGCACCATTTCTTCTCAATTTTTTAATTCATTTTTATTAAATTTAGAGTTATAATTTTTATACATTAAAAATACAATTCTATAGATAGAATAATAAAAATAATAGTAATTGTGTTATTTGTTGCATTATAAAAATAGAATAGACTACAAAAGTACCTTCAAATTATTGACCAAACGGAGTCAAGTCTGAAATAGAAGGAGAGTATAATCCGTGTAAGTCAAACGAAAAGAAATCATGACTCAAACACTGATCAACATTCCAGCGTTCATGGACGTTGGGCGTTAACATCTTGAGGAGTATCTCTTGCATGGACAACTCAAGCTTAAAGAAGTGTGGCCCAAATTGGACTTGCCCAACCAATAACTGTCTTCTGTATGTATCCAAATCAGTACTAAATGGTAAATACCTCAGTGCAGTAAAAAATAACACAACACCAGTACTCCAAACATCCATCTTCGATGTGTCATATTTCTTTATGTGCCCAACTATCTTTTGAAACATTTCTGGTGCCATATACATTTCAGTCCCACACATGGTTGATGCAAATTTGGATTGATCAGTCACTCTTCCGAATCCAAAGTCGGTAATTTTCAAAGCATCAGAATCTCGGGTTTTGAACAAGATGTTCTCTGGCTTAATGTCTCTATGAACGATGTTAAGCGTTTCTAAATATTTTAGTCCAAGCAAGAGCTGATAACCAATACTCCTCACGTTATTCTTCCAGCGCTGGTCACGGATTCTGTCAAACAAACTACCACCATTCATCATTTCCATTATAAAATAATAATTATGTGGTGTTATGACAGCTTCATATAATATAATTAAGCATGGATGTTTCAGACTTTTAAGTATTTGCATTTCCTTTTTGAAGAAGTCCAAGCACTCAAACTTGGAAGTACTCACTATCTTAGCCGCCATTGGTAAATCAACACCGTCGTACTCACAATAACGGACAACAGAATATGCACCATATCCCAACATTGGACCAAATGAGTAATTCTGATGAATTGGACTCAATTTGTTTTCTTCGTCAATCACAGTATAATCGATAAAACAGAAAACAAGATTGTATATACTCTGTCCCGTTTCTCTTGTTGGTGTCAACGTGATTTGGTCAAAAGTCTGAATGTAAACACAACCATCCACGTTTTGTTTGTTAACCAGTGTCCCATTGGTGCTCATATCTTCTAATAATATTGTCCGTTTACCTTTGTCATTTTGCTCAATCGAAAGGACAAAATGTCTCTGACTCACATAAGGAAAGTTCTTGAGACAGTCTTGATAATGTCTTCCAACACAATACTTGATGTTATTTTAATTTACAATTATGTCTTGTAAAAAACAAACTACTTTGTCAAACAAGTAAATATCTGAACATGCTTTACTCTCACTGTAAAGACATCCCCAACACCCCTCTGGTCTACTGAATGAATACATCAACTCAATACAATCAAGTTAGCAATTTTCTTTTAAATACAAACCCTTAAGATTAGTATAGCTGATAATCAAACAAACGATCGTTATAAAACCGTTTTTTTACACAAACCAGTTAACTCTATTAGCACAGCCTCTTTATTTGTTTGAACGAAATGTTTTATAAATAAAACCCAGTTACATTCTTGAATTATATAATAGTTCTTTTTTTATTAGAAATAATAATACGTCAAAGTACAACCAACTTGAAGAAATAATTAATTAAGAAAAAGAACTAGACAAAAACTATAAAATTTGTATGAAAAGAATGACAGCCTAAATTGCTTGAGGAGATAATGATTTGTTGTGGTTTACTACCCCTTTACTTTGTTGAGAAAGATTGTCTTTATCAATCACGATATGTACCACCAACATACCAAACGGTTTTAGTGGGTTTCCTGTTGGCAACCCACACCCTTTAGCAACACGTTTATTATTGTTAATAAGGCACGCTCCTGTAAGAAAAGTTCTTTCTTTCCCGTCCAAAAATTTCGTCACTTTAATATCCGTCTTACAGTATTCATCGCTTTTTCTGTAGTGTACATATGTTTCCAAGTTAAATTTGTTAATTCTTCTATAAATGGGATGCTTCTGGTTTTTGAAAATATACTTTACATACCGTTGAATGCCTTTTTGGTCAATAGCACCACACATCAGACAAGTTCCTTCCTCTGTCAGAGGACTGACTTGAACGGTTTTACCATGCACGTTAATTGCTTTACAATTGTAAACATCCTCCAATGAAACTTCAAAAGGGCACTCGATGAATGGAAAGAAGTAATGGACTGTTACATCACAATAGACATCTTTACATATTTCAAACCCACCATGACTCAATGTGAAAACATCTTCCTTGTGAGTATTTGGTATTCTATGTGTGAAGACTAAGTCGTTACTTTGAACACTAGATGTTAAAGTACTGTTTTTGACGAGAAAAAAGATAATATTATTGGCGTGGACTTGCTTCTCTGTGAGAATAAATTTGTACGTCTCAGTCGTTCCTTTAATGTCATACGAAAAAGCTTCGAAATATCCACTAAACTCCTCTTTGTTGGATAATACACTAGACACCACCTTCTTTCGTTCATAGATGGAGTCCATCAAATTTAATTGTGTTGTAAGTTGCTCGTGGTACGTTTCTTCTGTGACAAATTCCACACGTTGAATGGTCGGAAAGATCTGCAAACACACCCCACCAATAATCAACACGTCAACATCCAAATTTTTCTCTTCGAAGTATAACTCAACACTCCAAAAAAGTATTTTAATATCATCAAATTGATTTAACACACTTAAATTATTTGGCGTAGTTATATACTCCAGCAAGTCATTGATAACTTGAAAATCACGGGCGGACTTGAAATACGTCAAAGTATCATTTTTAATAGTCAACAAATTTTCAGGTGTTTTTTCCATCGATGAAATGTTCAGTAGAAATTGTTTACACAAATCCAAAATTGTTGTGATGAGGTTTTTAAAGTAGTTCGAGACTATGCCCAGTAACGTGCTTTTGAATTGATCACTAGGTACGTACACTATGTTTTGATTTAAATGGGAATCAAAGAACTGGAATAAAGGAACCAACTTCACACGTTCATTAATATCAATTGTTTGGGTTTGGTGTATATATGTAATTGCGTTTTGGATATCCATAACGTCCATTCTTTTGGTTTTTTGAGTTAATTATTAATTCGAATGAAAGACTATATTTTAATTTAAAGTAGTCCTAATTAAATCAATGATTTGTTAATACTAAAAAGATACTATAATTTAACCAAAATTTTATATATATTGATTGCCCATTCATTTTTAATGGACTGTTATTAATTATTTTATTAATAAATAAATTGTTTGTATTTAATATAAAATAAACTGAGTGTTAAAATAATATGGTTGATTTGTTTTTTGATGTCAATGTAAGTAATGTGATGAATTAAAATATTAAATAAATCATTGATAAACTATATTTTATAACATATTATACTAGTCTTTATATTAATATATAAGTGTTATTGTTTTTAATATTTTGTTAATTCATTTATAAAAATATTTTTATTTTTAATTACTAAACAAAAAGAATTCAATTATGTTACGCCCAACTCTTCGGTAGGCTCACATGACTCCGAGCAGTCCACTCTCTGAACCATCTCATCGTCCCCGTTTCCGGTTACATGTATTGGGCTATCTTTTTAATTACTAAACAAATATGAATATAGTATTTAAATTTTTATAATGATTTATTTGGATTATTAATTTATTTTTACTATTTGGAAACTACTTTTTAAATTTAATTTATTTAGTAATTGTTAATAAATTTTCTTTTGATATTTTAAATAAAAAACTATATAAACACATTAATTATTATTATAGTTAAGTAAAAAACAATTCTATTTTTTATAATAACAAAAATCAACTTTTTAGTTCTAAAATTAATAATAAATATTATATAAATTTAACTTCTTTTTTCTAATTTTTTTACAGAAATCAAAACAAAAACAAAACTAATTGTTAATTAACTTTTAAATTACAAAAATATTTAAATTGAATTAGGGCATGACACTGGATTGGCCTTTTTTTTTGGATTGGTGTATAAAAGGGAAAAATAGACTGAAATATCGGGCACCAAAAAATTGAAAAAAAAATAAAATTTTGAAAAATAAGAGGTCGATTTTGCCAAAAAGACTCTTATTCAAATAATATCCATTCTTATTCACGGAGAAGATTAATGATAAACGTGTCTAGGTAATTATTGCCAAAACTGAAACATTTAAAAAAATTTGTAAAAAATAGTATTGTTTTCACGTTTTTAAACACAAGAATGTTTTTTTTATTTTTCGGGGTAATTTTTTGTTTTGTTTTTTATAGTTTATAACGGTATCAGATAAATGATCTTGTTAATGATACATAGTAATGACGAGTAATTTACACTCTGATCTACAAAATGTATTCCGATATTCCAAGTATAGTTTTATGTTGGTAGCTGAATTAAAAGTATAGTAAAACAAAAAATGAAGAACTTGAAATATAATTGGGTTATTTTTTTCAAAATTTTGGGAGATCGTCCTAAAAAGTTGCTGTGGATGGATCGATTTTGGTGGATGCGTTATAACAGCCACATTTGGGCTATTACTTCGGGATTATTGGTTTATGGATTTTTTGACTTTTTCAACAAAATATAATCACTAATTCAGCAAATCATGTTCAATCATCAAGATTTTTTTTGTTAAAAATTAAGTTAATTTCTTTTTGTAAAACTTAACTTTTTGTTGTGTTTTTTATTAATATTAAAAAAAGAAATTTAGTAAATGTTAGATTTGTCAAAATTTAACTTTTTTAATTATATTTGATCTGCAAACAGAAATATATTATTAATAAAGATTACCTTCATTATTAACTTTTAGCATGTTTATAATATAGAGCGAAAAAGAATCATTTTAAAATATTTATTTGTTTGTTTTTTATATCGGTCATACAATTAGAGTCAGTGTTATTTCTTAGGTAACAATTTACAGATTTTACCGATATCTTTTTTGGTTTATGTTGAAAACGTCAAAAATCCCATAAACCAATAATCCCGAAGTAATAGCCCAAATGTGGCTGTTATAACGCATCCACCAAAATCGATCCATCCACAGCAACTTTTTAGGACGATCTCCCAAAATTTTGAAAAAAATAACCCAATTATATTTCAAGTTCTTCATTTTTTGTTTTACTATACTTTTAATTCAGCTACCAACATAAAACTATACTTGGAATATCGGAATACATTTTGTAGATCAGAGTGTAAATTACTCGTCATTACTATGTATCATTAACAAGATCATTTATCTGATACCGTTAAAAAACCAATTTAAAAAACAGTTTTGTTTTGATATTTTTAATATGTTATTTAACGAGTAGTTTTTCAAATAATGAGCAGATAATAACGAACAAATTTTATTGAAATCAATGTATTCATTCAAGTAAAAAATTAACGTTATTGTTTATAAAATAGCGTGTAAATTAAAAAAATTGTTAAATTAAAAAAATAATGTTTATAAAAGTATAATTATTAACATATCAAATGAAAAAAAAATGTTGTTGTTATGTGGCAAATTACACCATTTGGTGATATTATTTTTCTTATAAAAGAATTTTTATTATTTGAAAATGAATGCTTTTTTTAATGACAAAAATGACTTTATTTTACTAAAAAATATTTGTATCCAGCAAAAAAGCGTGTATCCACTGGATGGACGCTTTTCTAGTGGATAGACGTCCATCCATTAGTATGCCCTTAACTAATAAAATTCTTCAATTTTTATTATTATTTTATTATGAAATTTTAATAATTCGGCAAATAGAATAATGAATAACCAATGTGTAATACCAAAATAAAACCATTTCAGGCAAAGATTCCATTTTTTTATTATGTTATTTAATTTTTTTCTTTAAACTTCACACCATAACAAAAACGAGTTCATTATTAATTATTACCATTTAAAAAGATAATAATTAACTAAAACAACTAATAACAACAAACCATTCATTCAAAGGCGAAAGAACAAAAATTAATGATAAACTAAAAAAACTAGAAAGAGGAATGAGTGAGACCGAGTGCATGTTTAAACGTTTGTTTTCTTTGTCATTTAAGAAACGCATTTTCTCACTTGAAGTTGTCATTATCGGCGAAAGTGGCGTCGGTAAGTCAAACCTTTTACTCCGTTTCACGCGAAATGAGTACGAGCCAGAAAAGAAGTTCACAATCGGCGTCGAGTTCGCGACTCGAACCATCGAGTATGACGGGAAGACTATACGAGCGCAAATTTGGGATACGGGTTTGCTCTTTTTTACTCTCATTAATTATCCACACAAGTCTTTTAAGCACACCAATCGTATAATTAACTCCATATCGTTGTGAATCTCATAGAAGTACTAATTTGCTAGCTGGACAAGAGAAATACCGTGCAATCACAGATGCGTATTATAGAGGCGCTGAGGGTGCTGTATGTGTATATGATGTGAGTAAAAAAGATACGTTTACGGCCATCGACCGCTGGATGACGGAGTTAAAGGCTGGGTGTGGTGACGATGTGGTCATAATGATAGTCGGAAACAAAAGTGATTTAGAGCAGGAGCGTGATGTCAAGCCTTCCGAAGGTGAAGAATTCGCACAGCGCCACAACTCCTTCTTCATGGAGACATCCGCATTGACTGGAAACAATGTGGAGAAGGCGTTCACTGAGTTATTGGTCCACATCTACAAAAAGAAGAACACGACCATCACTCCGGAGAAGACGGCCGAGACTCAAAAACCGTCAGTCGAAGATAGAGTCAATATCAATAAACAAAGCTCAGAGGAGAAGAAGAAATGTTGTTGATTTACTTTTTTGGTTGTTTATGTCTTTACTATTAAAAATACTATTGTAATAGTATAAATACTATAAATACTATTCAACAATAATGAGTCAAATTCCCACACTACTTTTCTATTAATACATAGTTTTGGTTGTAATAAAACTAACTAGTATATAGAAAATGTCTTGATCGAACATAACAGTTAAAAAGTGAATGAATTAGTGAGGAACATCGCCGTCTGTCATAATACATTTTCCTTTGCAATATTTTACTGCCTTTTCCATGTTCTCAATTTCAAGTTCAGTTTGTGGCTGTCGCTTGACATAAAAGTGATTTGGGAAAGCGTGACGAGCAAAACACGGTGGGCAATGTCGTGAACAATTTCCGCCTATTGTGTTAAGAGCTTATATTAACATAACGTGTTATTTATATGACAAAAAGATACTCAACAAACAATCAACACAATTTGTGGTCGTGTAGTACTTTCCTCTTGCGTTCTCTTTCCATCTGACTGGGTTTTCTCTGTCGAACTTTGGGTATGCTTCCATCAAGTGAAGTCAGTTCTTTTTGAGATAAATAGTTAATAATTGTGATAAGTCTGATCTCTTTGTTCTGGTCATTTTGAACATTAACAAATCTGCGACTAGTATTAATTATAATAAAAATGTATTATATTATTTAATACAATATTTTTGATGAATAACATTTTTCAAACTTTTGGAAAAAAGAATTAACAAATGGGATTGCTAAGCAAAGTGCCAATGCCAATAAAAATCTAGCGAAATATAGTAAAATAACTAACAAAGTATTAATCGAGTGGATACCCTAGCACTTGAAAAACTAAGGAGTTTACAGACGGATTGGCGATGAAGTTCAACCCACGTGTCAGCTCACAACCACGCAAGGCTCGCAAGGCGTTCTATAATGCGAACAAGAACCAACGCCGCATCCTCATGTCAGCTCGCTTGAGCAAGGAATTGAGAGAGAAGTACACCGTGAAGGCTCTCCCAATCCACAAGGATGACGAGGTGAAAATTATTAGAGGACATCAAAAAATTGCAGGGAAGGTGACTGGTGTCAGAAGAAGCCAATATGTCATCTATATTGATAAACTCACAAAAACTAAGAACAACGGCCAAACCGTCCAAGTCCCAGTCCACGTTGCTAATGTCGAAATCACTAAGCCATTCTTGAACAAAGACAGAGAAGCTCTCTTGAAGAAGAGAGGTGACGCTGCTAAGGCTTACAAGGAATCAGTCGCTAAGAAGAACGAACAAGTCGAAGAGGTCTTCAAAAAGGCATACCCAACCCTCTCATTCGATATCTTCAGCTCAAAGAACAAGGTCGAGGCTATCAAGGAAAAGAAACCACTCAGACTTGCTTCAAGATTGATCGCCGTCAAAGCTATGGCTAACGCTGATAGAGCTAAATACACCGCTTCTTTGAAATTGAAGAACGCTAGAGATCAACTCGCTGCTTATAAGGCTGCTCTTGCTAAGAAAATCGCTAAGTAATTGATGATTACCAAAATGTCTGATAATTCTGCGATTTTTATCGTTTTTAGGGTTTTTTATCTACTATTTCAATTCTTTGAAAACTCTGGACTTTATTTCTGTTTTTAATCCAAATAATTCGTTTTCTGAGTTTTAAAAGTTGAAAATTGTTTGTTTGATTAAACTTACTTACAAAATAAAATAAATTAACTTATATTAAATAAGTTTATTTATTTATCTTTATTTTATTATTATCTTTTATTATATATATATATATTGAATTATTTAATACTGTATTCTACTTTGAACAGATGTCAAATAATTTATTAATACTACTATAAATATTATATAATATATCTGATAATATATATAACATGGAATATAATATATATTGTAATTTTTATTATTAAAAAAATAGTAAATAACTATTTCATGATATAATTTAAATATAATTAATAATAGTTTATTATTATTTTGCAAAAGTTGTGACAAGTTCAAATTATTTTTGTTGTTTATTAAATTATTGTGTTAATTATTTACAATATATTTTTTAATTATAGTCGAAGTTTGGTATAAATAAAATAAATTTACAATATAATGTTAATTAAATATAATAAAGTTATTATATATCAAATGTAAAATGTTTTTTTTCTCCGAACTTGTCCATCAAAAAACTATTCTTTTTCATTAGTAAATATTAAACAAAAACAAGCCCTTAATTTCGTGTATATTGATTAAGATATTTTTCTTTAATTGCCACAAAAATAAACAAAAATAATCAATCGTTTCCCGAAAAATCAGACATATTAAGTCCAATATTGTTATCATTTCTGCATAAATTTGTGAAAAAAATACAGAAAAAGACCATCTGTTTTTATACAAAAATCAACTCCTTTTATCATCCCAAAAATGTGGAATACCCGTAAAATTAAGTAATATTTACATAACAAGTCGCACACTACAACAAGGGTTTTTCTTTCTTTTCTTCATTGCAAAAACAAGGAGGAAACCTTTCAATAAACAATAAAAGAGTTAAGTAGAAACCATAGATATGTATTAGAAGTGCCAGAAATTTCCCAATTAGACGCAACCAGAAAAAAGTTTGGTAGAAAAAAGAATTGTGGATCTTCAAAATTCACAAGATGTTGTTGTCTGTCTTATTGCGAACTATCACCGAATTGTGCCCAGTCTACTCACCATTCTTCGGCTCAATGGGAATTGCTGCCGCTATTGTCTTCACCGTCTTTGGTGGTGCTTATGGGACAGCCAAGAGCTCCGTTGGTATTTCATCGGTCGGTGTGATGAAGCCTGAGTTCATTATGAAATCAGTCACTCCAGTCATTTTCGCTGGTATTATTGGTTTGTACGGGTTGATCATTTGCATTATGTTGTTCATCAACGTCTCAAAGGATGACTACTCCTTAAACAGATCTTTCCTTGACTTGGGTTCTGGACTCTCTTGTGGGCTCTGTGGACTTGCTTCTGGTATGTCTATTGGTATCTCAGGTGACTGTGGTGTCAGAGGTGCTGCTCAACAACCAAAGCTCTTCGTCGGTATGTTGATCTGCCAGATTTTCTCAGAAGCTCTTGCCTTGTACGGATTCATTGTCGCGTTGGTTATGGCCTCAACTGGTAACAATGATTGTGTGACAAAGGTTGTCGCCACCTCTTCTTCTGCTTAATTCGCGATTTTGTTATCGACTTTTGGTTTTGAGGAATTTCTTTCGTCAAAGTTGACTGTTTTTACTATACTTTCTAATTCTTTTACTAGAGCGTTATTATACTTTTGTTAAGGAAATTTGGTTTGTTATGAAGGATTTTTCTGTCACATTTTTGACCTTTAAATATAACAGTTTTTAAAAAAATGAAAACTAATGAAAAATTAATTCATATTTTGGTCAAACATTGTATAGTTTAATTCAAATTATATTGTAACTATTGATTATAGTATAACAAATATAATATATATTATAATAAAATTACTATACACAACCAATTTTAAAATAGAAACAGAAATGAAGAGAAAACATCAAGTTACAAAGAATAAATCAACTTAAGGTACTTAGAAGTGTCAGTTTGGGAGTAATTGGACATGATCTTATAACAACGACAACCAGACCTGATAATGTCTGTCTTGGAGAAATAAAAGAAATTGTCAGAGTCTTGATAATAAGCGTCTGCGATGTCTAAATAGATTCCTGTTTCATAATAGTCGAAACAAAAGCCAAGTCGGTCAAGTAAAGAGATCAGTATTGAGTCTTTATTATCCTGTGTATAATTAGAATCTAATATCTCACACATGCCAATATCATTTTTCTCGATGGTAACTATATCTATATTAAATGGTTGTTCTTGGCAATTCACAACATAAATGGTATATCCCTTTTCAATAAGTTGTTTAATAAGAAATCCTCTCACAAAGTTCTTATAGTAAAACTTTGTTCTGACTTCTTTCCTTGGTTCACTTGAATCGTAAATACAATCATCTGTTGTTGTCTCTGTCATATTGCTGTGTTATTAATAAAGTTTTGTTAGTTGTTTGTTTGATCACTTTCTTTGTTATGAAGTCTGTTTTAAGTTGGTTCTATTGAGTAACGTTTCCAACCCAAAAAGTTATACTGTACCATAAATTTATGAGTAATATTATTAAAATAATAAAATTTGTCATTTTTCTCTACAAAGTTAAATATTGTACTAAAAATGATAAGTAGTTAATAGATTACTTCATGTTAAAAGAAAATACACGATAAAACTAATTAAACACATCAGTACCACTGCAACGCGACTATCTTTTTGACTTTGAAAACATCTCTGTTTCCAGTCAAAACATCATCACCAAGTCCTTCGTAGTAATTTGAAATGGGATTAAACGAATAAGAGCAAGTTCCATCCACCGTCGATTGGATCATTATATCAGAGTCTCCTATGATATACAAATACTCTTGACTCCCCATCTTCCCAGCTATTTTCCAATTCTTCAGGAATGTCATCTTCTTAAGCTTTGTCCATTTCTGGGGCGTTTCTGTTCGCCCGTGACATTCCAAAGTGAACACGAAATGGTCTTCATCGGAGATATCGCCATTGTCGTTAATCTTCTTTTTTATATAACACCCAAAGACGTCACCACTTTCTGTCTCATTCACTAACATCAAATTGTCCCTCCCAAATATCGAACTCATAAACGTCTCTTTCTCCCACCCATCAGTCTCTGTGTCAAATAAGAGTCTTGTGTTCAATGAAGAAGTCCACTCGGACAATATAGTCATATTCTTCTGTATAGAGTCTATTCCACCAGTCTGTATATACTCAGAGTACTCCGGAGACTCTCTTTCAAAAGAAGAGTACTCTTTACTCTTGTTTTGTAAACTCCGGTACACTATTGTGTTATCCCCAATGCGCTTTTCAATGTCAGAAATCTTCCGATTCCGCATCGAAATTTCAGCTTGTGCTTTGCGGCGCTCGTCCACGACTGCAACCAATTTGGCTTGAATTTCTAACTCGTTTTTCTGTGAAGATTCTTTGGCTTCGCGCTCGAGGGCTTCGAGAGTTTGGCATGTGCGTTGTTTGATCTTTTGAATTTCTATATTTTCTTCTTCAAGTGCTTTTGAAACCAAATTTGTTTTCTTCTTTGTGATTTCATTTTCCTTGGACTGTTTCTCCTTCTCTAGGGTTTCAGTCTTCTCGGTGCATATTTTTTCTGTTTCTGCTAAAAGATCTTTACATATGTCTTTTGTTAATACCTTAGCCTTGAGAAGTAAACGCTGTAAGACTACTCGAATTTCAAAATACTCTTTTGACAATTCGGTCTTTTTCTTCAAATAGAACATCGAAGTTTTGTTTGCAATAGTCTGGAGATTTCTAAGTTCTGCTTCTTTGTTGTATTTGATCGAAAGGGAATCAGTTATAAAAGCCTCTATTTGACTGATTTCTTCTCGTTTGTCAATTGTAAACTCTTTTTCATAAATTTTCCAGTCAAATACAGTGTCTTTCGGTTCACTCTCAACCGCCTCACATAATACTTGGAACTGCTTTTTCAAAGCTAGAAATTGCTTCTTCTTTTCTTCATCTGAAGTTGTGGCTATAAAGTAGTCTATCTCCATATCGTCGACTCTTTTTAGAGTTGCTCTTCAAATCACTTGTTTTATTGGTCGATTAAAGTTTTTCTCTGTTTTTTTTCCTCAAATTTCATGTTCTATTGAGTTTATTTTGTCATTAAAAAATGGGTTTATTTCGTTCAAAAATTGATGAATTTTCTTATATACTTTTCAATACACAAAAAAATAGTAAATCGCACAAAGATATGTTCATCTTATTAAAGAATATTTCACATTGCTATTCACATGTTTTTCAAGGTAATAAATTGGAAAATAAGCTTTATAAATCAAAAGAAATATAGATTCTGTTAATGTTAAATATTGGTTATTTTTCTTTTGTGTTTGTTGTTTATTGACAAACATTTTTCTTTTCAAAATTTATCACATTCAAAAATAGTCACTCAATGTTTAAGATGGTATCGTCGATAACCTTTTCTAAAGACAAAATACACAAATTGAACAAACAATATTTAAAGAACTAATAATTATAGTTGTATCTAAGCTTTGAAAATCCTTTAAAATTTTTATAATGTTATAACCAGTGTTTTTCCCGTTGTGTTATTAATTTAAAAAAAATGATATTTAGGGTAGAATCATCCAATGAGAAAAACACGATGTATTAAAGTAGTTCTAAATCTCTGAAAAACAAGCGAAGAAGGCTGGTGGGCATTCCCTAGTGTACCACAGAAACTCTACGCAAGATAGAAGCACATGTAACAGAGCTTTCACTTCAAGACATAAGTGAACGCCTACACATCTGCTGACATCATGAAATTTTCAACATAAAACAATACAACTCAATTTTACACGTTTTTTATTAAGACAATAGTCATTATAACAACCATCGCAATTGAAATGAGCACGCATCCTATTGTACACCCGCCAAACAAACACAAAAGCGTATAAAAGCACCCCGAATCCTTTTTCGCTATTCTCATCGACTTCCGGACTTGTTTAATAACAGGAAACTTTTCGTCAAAGTAGTCATCGCTTGTGTCGTCCACAGACTCGGAAACGTTATAAGAGACTGAATTGATGTCTTCAAATTTCTGCACTTTCTCAGGTAAACCTTTCGAAGGCTTCCCAAGAAGCGGGTGCTCTTCGCTCATTAACATTTTGCAGTTCAACGTCCGTTTTCTTTTAAACGTCTTTCCCGCTTTTTCTTGGTTTCTTTATTGGTGTAAATTGTAGTATTTTTATAACTTTTATACTATTGTTTTTAGAGTTTGTTACATTTACTTATTCTACACATCTAATAGTTTCTTTATTATTTGATTATAGTTCTTTTTTCTTGAATTTGTTCTAAATTTGGAAAATGGTTTTGAATTAATTATTTTAATTAATTAAAATATAATAAAACTATAATTATTTATAATAGAAATAGAATTGTGAAGAGTTAATCCATTGATTAGTATAAACAAAATATATAGTAAATAACTAATAATATATAGTAAATGGAGATGGTGTAATTCAACAGACTCCATTGCAATCTAAGTGGAAAAGAACACATAAAACACCCTAAATTATAAACTACCTGACGTGATTTAACAGCATTTGTTTTGTTTATTTTGAGATGATGTTGAATTCCCGAGAGTGACCGGTTCATATGTTGTGATGATGTCTGTGTCGTCGTCGAGGTCATTAGTTGGGTCTTGTAAAATCTCGTTGATCTTTTCACATAATGCAGTAAAAGTTTGGACGACGTCTGTTCTTTAGTTTCATTATTAAATCATACATATTATTTATACATCAAATAATTATAGTTTCGATACTATATCTAAATAACAAACTCTCTCCCGTCTTGGCTGAACACCTCATGTGCATGACATTGTGCTTTTTGACAAGCTCTTCAACTTTTTCTTCGTCGACTTTAATTTGATCGTCGCACTTACACCCCAATAGCATCCAAACGACATTGTCTTCCCCCTTTGCGTCCTTTTCTTGAATCCAGTCAGGGACACTCGTTAAACTTTTAGGTGACGTGACGTCATAACAAATGATGATCCCTTGCGCTTCTCTAAAAAAGTTCGCCGCAAGTGATCGAAACCTTTCTTGCCCCGCTTTGTGTCATTCTGTGGAGTACAAATACATTCTTAAACATTGATTATTGACAGATCATATGTTGTGTGTAGTGTAAAGCAAACCTGTATCCCATATGTTTACACTCATGTCGCGGTCTTTGAGGTGAACTACCTTTTGAAAACAAGAAGAGACCACCGTCGAAAGGTGCGAATCAACAAACTCCTCCGTGACAAACCTCTGGATGAGGCTCGTCTTCCCCGAATAGGAGTCGCCCACCAATACAATTTTAACACCGCGCATGCTCATAGGTGTTTTTAGTGTGTTTTTTAGTTTGTTTTTAGCTCTATAACGTTTTATTCGTTTGAATTCGACTGTATAGTTTTTTTTTCTATTTTATTATTATTAATTGACATGAAAACTTCCGATAATTCATTGTCATCATTCTGAATTTTGTAATTCAATGAATAGTTATTGTATTAACTATTTTACGTTTGTTATATCATTAATTTTATAATTAAATAATCTATAATTTAACTATTTTAAAATATAAAGAAAAAATTATAATACAATAGTTTATTGGTATCAAATTATTTGATTATTTTTTTGTTAAATTTAAAGTTTTTTAAAATTAATAATTAATTATTAATATTTAAATTAAGTTCAAGTTTTTATCTGACCAGTATTACTAATAAATATAGATATTTATTATTGTTTCTAGCTTTTTGAACTATGTGAAATTAGTATATAATAAACTTCAGAAAATCGGGGAAAATATTTTATAAACTCATTATTTGCCAATTATTAGACAACTTGAATTATGTTCAATGGTTTTTGTAATGTTTAGTTAAATATGATAAAAATTTTTAGTTAATAGATCAACACAATTGAAAACCTCAAAAATCTTATTTTAACAAAGTCCTTTAGTTTTAAAAAAATGAAATTTGGAATTATTAGTAAACTACAAATAAAAATGTGATTTTTGGTGTGATTATATGAAATATACTATTTTCGGTTAAATCCCATTATTGTGCACTTTTGTACAGTGTTTTCATAATTATCTTTTTTATAAAAATATCTTTGTTGTGTTTGACGAATGTAAAAAAGCAAATCTGGATTGTATTGAAGTTTTTTAACACAGTTTTTTTTTAAAAATGTATAAAAAAAGTTAAGAAACATCACATCTGATCATTTTATTTAAACCACTTTTTTATAATAATTAAACTAAAACTAATTTATAGAACTGAACACTTCCTTCTGCCATAATAGTTATAAATGAAGAATTCGGATCTTGACGGATTCGGTACTCAAGATCTTAGGTTAAAATATATAAATAAAACACGAAAAAAAATAAAAAGGTTTAACAATTTTTAGTCAAATCGTAACCCACAGTCATTGGGCAGAATGCGGCCGTTATAAGTCCAAATCCGCGAATAGAAAATGGATTCTTTCCATTTTTTGCAAGCCGCATTCGAAAATTCGACGAAACCCTGAATTTTTCTAAATATACCAAACAAAGGGAAACAGAATTTTCGATGCCCACGTTCCCCGGGGCTCAGCCGTTTTGAGCTTGTCAGCACCCCAAATTTCTGTTCCACTTTTCCGTACCGTCCAGATACTAGAGGAAAACCACGGAAATAGTAAATCGCCTCAAACCCTTTTTTGTCGTCAGAAACCCTCCCATTTTTTGACGAAATATTATATCGG
>NW_004440426.1:288721-346393 GCF_000330505.1 Entamoeba invadens IP1
TCATTCCGATAAATGGTGTTTGAGGGTGCAACGAGTCGTTCTTGTATTTTTGTAGGGGGAGCAGCCGGCCGTCACAGTGGGGGGAAAAGGCAAGAAATCGTGAAGAAAGTGAAATAAAAATAAGTGAGGGTTTTAGCGAGATGTGTTTTCTGTTCCAGCTAGTATATATAAAGGTGGACTGCCAACCCTATTCAACCATTCAATCTTCACACCATGAACAGCGCGACAACTATCTTTGTTGCAAGAATCGGTAAACGAGACGAGGCGAGCCTCAAAAGGTTATGCTCGAACTATGGAGAAGTCAGTGAAGTCACTTTACTCTCCGAAGGGAAGAAGTCGAAAGCGTGTGGATTTGTCAAATTCAGAAGAGTTGCGGACGCCATGAAGTGTGTTTCCGACGCCAAAGAACACAAAGGAGTCTTTTCAGATAACACTAAGATTGTTGTAGAATGGGCGAAGTCTTCACAAATTAAAGACTGTGACTTGGACAAAACTACACTCTTTATCAATGGAATGAAAACTTGTGACGAGCAGTACATCCGTTCAAAGTTGTCGATGTACGGACTCATCGAAAGAGTGACTATTCCCCGCGGAGAACAAGTCTACGCCTTCGTCAAATTTGCAAACACCGAAAGTGCTTCAATGGCCAAAGCCAATGAAGATGGAAAGTACTGGAATGGACAACAAGTCATTATCGAATACTCAGAGGCGATGTCGAGCAAAAGAATGAGAAGGCAAAAGGCCACTATGAAAATGTTTAATTCCTTCTTCGAACACATTTCAGCTCCAACGTCCCCAGTGTTACAAGACTCGGATGACTCACATACCGACGATGAAGAAACATCTCAAGACAGTTACTTGAAAGAAGACACTCACAACTTATTAAGAGAAATTATTGATTGGGAGGCTGCTCCTGCATATTCTGCAAGCCCCATGTCTTGGGACTATGACGACAACGAACTTCCCGTTTTTAAAGAAATGATACGCACACACGATGACATTGTCATGCCCTCTTGTATCGAATCTTTACTTCACTAATTCATGTTTTTATTCTTCTTCTTTTTATTCATAAATTATAATTAAGCCTATAATTCATAACATGTCTATTCCATTGACAAGGCATTTTGTGACACTTCTTCAATTAATTAGAAAACATTTCTTCGGTGTAAAATACTCACAATTACAAAACAACTTTTTTAACTGTTGAATAATCACCGAAATATCCCGCCTTGTCGTGTCTTTTAATATCCTATTTTTATTTATATATACCATAACATTTATATCGTTTGTTGTATTATTTGTAATCCTCTAAATGTGATTTTTTAAATAAAACACTTTGTATAAACCATCCTTTTGTTTGTGTTAAAATTTAACATTAAAATATATTAAAATATTCAAAAAATCACTTTTATTGTTATATAATCTCAGTCAATCAAATTTTTTAATGGACAAATTAAAGAACTAAACTAACTCAATTTTTCATTTGGATGTATCGCACTCTATAACATTACAATTCGTGGACTTGGTCACAACAAACTCAACTCCCATCATTTGTTTGATAACTTCAAACATTGTCTTTGAGTGCATGCTAACCTCACCACATGTTATGCGACTTTTGCCTTTCGCTAACGCCATCGGCACTAACATCATGTCTTGCAAATACTCATCACAACACCCGTCATGTTTCAACTCCATTTGAAGGCGCTCCAAACTCCTTTCAAGCAACTTCCCCCACCCCTCGTTGTTCTCCTCAACAACAAACGAAGAGATTCGACAGCTCTCAAACTCAACAAATATTTCAACAATTTTCGCCTTTCCCCCAACGTTCACCACTTCGATTTCACTCTTCACTACTTCACCACCAAATTTGACTACCTTTCGAAGCTCTTTTTTCAACTCGCTTGCAACGTCCCCGATGGTAAAGTCCTGATCGTTGCCACCAATGACTCTTCCTACGACTCTAAGCGCCTTACCTCTCCCATTTTGAACAATCGGTTTTATTTCAGCCGGGCACGTCATCGTACACTCAATTTCACCACCACCTCTCGGGAAAAACCCAAAGCGCCTGATCTGCACTTCCAGGAGTATTCCCATATCCCTAAGAGGAGGAGAGTAGATCTGCATGAAATACTCCGGTGATGGTGCCCATAGAGTGTGAGTACCTCCACACACAATAATATGGTGTACGCCTTCTATCGCAAATAAACAAGGCATTAGTGACTGAAGAACAAGGCAACAACTACCGGCTCCTCGCATCGAAAATTTCTTCATGATTGGCTGTGGAGGAAGTACCGCTTTTGAAGCCGGGAAAAACAACTCAGTCTGCTTCTCTTTGAGCGAATCGACAGGAATACTGAAAAGGTCTCGAATAGCCGAGATACATACAACATGTTGATTGGCCAGCCCGGGGTTCTTCCTGTTTTTACGGATTGAGTGTATGTGAATATCTTTCTTGAGTAATGCGGCAAACGAACACGTGACACGCAAAATCTGTCCACCACCCTCTAATTGGGATCCGTCTATTTCCATTGGTTTGTCAGTTGAAGTTCACTTTTTGTCAAATGGTCTTATCTCCTTTCATGTGAAGTCTAGTTTGAGGATTGACTTCATATAGTATGAAGTTATAACTTAACTAGTATATTTCATTTAATTAATTTATTAATTAATCAATTACATTATCATTTATTGTTTTTGGAATAAAAAAAATAAATGATAATGTAATTTATTTTTATTAGTTATAAAAACAAAAACAGATGTACAATTTCGAGAGTTCGTAAGTTTTCATTATTATTAATATTTATAGTAAAATTATAGTATATTTATTAAATTAAATCGGTTTACACACAAAATTGGAAAAAATGAAATCAAAAAAAAAGAAATCAAATAATAAAAATGCCAAGACAAAGTCTTAATTTTCATTCAACAATGGCAATTTGAAATTAATTTAAAAAATAATATTTTAAATTCAGAGTACTTGCACATAGTCGTTATATCATAGAGAACTGTAATACTCATACTTTATACTGTGATGTTAAAAACATTTGTAATAATGTTATTTGTTGTTGGGATGATCCAAACCACGATGTGTGAATACGTTGAAGACGGTGAGGACTTCCAACTTTTCGATCAAAATGAAGGACAAGAGCAAGAAGCTCAAGCAGCACCGAAACAAGAACAACTCCCACCTGGACAAAAGTTGCTCATGCAAATTCAGGAATTGTTACAATCGACACAACAAGCACTCGAACTCGCGAAACAACCACTTCCAGTAGTCCAAAAACAAGTCGATATTCCAACTGTTCCTCCACGTGTCACTGTTCAACAACTGTTCCCTTCTACAACACCAGAAACACAACCAAAAGCTCAACAGCAACAAGAACCACAGACAGAACAACAAACACAACCACAACAAGAACCACAGGAACAAGCAGAAGCCTCATAAGAACACACATAAGAATCACTACAATAAACACTTAAATATAAATGAGTTGGTTTATTCTTTATACTTTGAGTAATTTTGTGTGTCCAAATTGAGGAGTGGATGACTTGGCGAAGGTCACATACTTCGCTTCATAATTTCTTTTGTGTTTTGATTTAACTAGTTTTTTAATGAAAAAAGAAAAAGGATCACAAAACAATTTTTTCAGAGGTCAAAGACAGTTTGAAACAAAACTACCAAAGAACCACAAACACAAAAGATAAGGAGTGAAGTGATTTTATAGATGACATGTATCCGTAGAACTGGAACGGTATAAGTATAGTGTTATAACTGTAATGAAAGCTCTTTTATCAACTTTAATATTGTTGAGCTTCATAATCACAACATTCGGTGAATGTGTTGGTATGAATGAATATAAACTTCAAGATGATGGTAAAGCAAAAAGTGAACTCCAAGTGGTAGCCGAAGAAAAGACAAAAGAATTGAATAAAGCGTTAGGAAAAATTGACAAAAAGAAAGGAAAGTCGAGTAAAGCAGAGAAGGCGGGCACTTCCACTTCAAAGGTTCAAAAAGCGAAAACTTTGCAAAAAACGAGTAAAACTGGTAAAAGTGCAAAGCAAAAAGAAACAAAGAAAATGAGTCCATTGAAAAAAGGCAAAGTGGAGAAGACCAAAAAATTCAGAATCAGAAAGCCAGGAAGGAAATTGCGAGAACAAGTCAAAAGAGTTCTTCTTGAAGCTAAGAAAGCTATTAAAAAGGCGAATGAACCTATTTTAGCTTATGACGAAGAAGACGAACAAAAAGAACTCAAAGAAGTAAAACAAGTCAAACCAGTGAAAAAACAAACGACTATACAACCAGCCCAACAGCCACAGCAATCGACTCCAATTGAAGTCCAAGAGACTCAAACACAGCCAACGCCACAAGACAATTATCAAGAACAACAATACAATTGAATGTTGTTTGTTTTCTATTTGTTTTATTATCTGTTAACAATAATATATAAGAAAAATTATTATAATTTTATTTTATAATTTATATTATATTTTGATAGAATATATATTATACTAAACACAACATAACAAAGAAGTACTAATAATTGTTCAAAATATAGTAAATTAATAATAACAATTCTATAATTAATGGTTAATTATTAAAAACAATATTTGGTAAAATATCCTGATTGATTGAAATGAAACAAAGAAAAAATTTGAAAATAAAAAAAATAATTTATTTCTAGTTTATATAATAGAAATAATTAAAATACAATCCCAGAAGGCAGGCTTTTCCCATAAGGCTAGCTTGAGGGACTGAACATGATTATTTGAGTTCTATATTTTCAATAACTAGTATTCGTTTCGTCAAGAAGTACTGAGGATGGTTAGTCCCATTCAAGTCCGTGTCCTCCATGTTTTTATATTCCCACGACAAATTCACACAATGACTCAAACACACATTTGTTTTACATATTGTGAAATAGCCATACCCAAATCCACCAACAGTATACAATTTGTTTGGGTCATTTTTGTAGACCATAAGGGCATGCTTAGCATTTCGACCTTTTGGAAACCAATGCTTTTGTGATGTTATCGGTTCGGTAGAATCAATTGATATTATGAAGTGGTTGCTATCCTCTATCCACACGTCAGTACCTGTTATCATGCTTTTGATATACGCTCCAAACACATTCCCCTTCTGGTCAAAGTTGAAGAAAAACAAATTCCGCTTACCTACAATTCGCTTTGTAAATTCGTCACTCGACGTACCACCATAAATGTCACTGTCATACAACACACTCCCTTTTGGAAGAAGTCCCCACCCTATTTGCCTTGGAACTCGGTCTTCCCAAGTGTCTTGTTTCGTGTCTGTCATCATACTTTTCTAGTGGGTTTGTCTTATAATTAGTTTATTTATAATTTACTATTACTATTTTGTTATTGCTATTGTTTTACCCGACATATCATGGCGGGTGTTTTTCTTTTTTTATGTGAAATATAATATAGTTGTTTTAATACATTGTTTAGAATAATACTTGTGTCATAAAACAATTAAAATGAATTTATAATAAAACCAACATGTTTTGTCAAAACAAATATCATTGAATTACTCAACCAATATAGATTGGATTGTTAATGATCTATAAATACAAAAAATATATTCACGGCATTAGAAGGCTGTTGGTTTATTATTATTAAATCAATATAATAATAAGTTGTTATCAATAAAATAATGGGATAATTGATTGGTATTAAAAAAATGGTGAGTTTCGTCTTTTATTTGGCACTTCCTTTTCTATTAAACAAGAATATTCTTATTAGTATTTTTATTCCATCTGTTTCAAAAATGTGTTTGATATGGTAATAAATCAGCTCTTCTTATGAAAAAAAAAATAATTATTTTATGGTTAAAAAAATCATTGTTTTAATAAATCAATTGAGATTATATATTTAGAATGCCGTTCAAAATGAGAAACATGGTATAATTAAACTAGCATGTAGAAATAGCAAATCTCAAAACCACGTTCTTTACATACGATTAAATAAACTAAAAAACAATTGATTATAAAATTAATAAGAATGGTTTAAAATGTCATAATAAGATAACAAATAAAAAAACAAACGAAATAAAAAAACGAGACAATTTGTATATTAATAAACCACGTTTGTTCCGCCACTTTAGTATTAAAAACAAACAATATTTCGGGAATATCACCGCAAACCACAGACAATGAGAAACTCGGATTAAAAAATAGATTTACCACATCCCCCATTACAACAGCGACATTTGATGTAAAAAAGTGGGCGTCTATGCACTCACGAAAAAGAATAGAAAAAAAAAGAAAAAAACAGATGAGCCAAAAATGCACCAGCGCAAAAAAGTGGCGGAACAAAGAGAAACAGAAAGCACCATTTTTTGGTAAAGTTCGAATACAACATGGCTAAATATACTCACCACACTATTTAAGCGATCTCCGTCTTTTCAATACACAACGAATGGGAAACAACGCCTCGACATCTTCCGATAGTGAAAAGAACTTCAGTGTCTTCAAAGAGAAGGTCTATGAATGGACCGGGAAGACTGAGATGGAAGTCTTGTTTGACACTGATATGACCCCATTCAATCAAAAAGTCATTAACGACTACACAAAACAAAGAGACGTTTTATTACTCTTCTTTGACTCGAAAAATGATGTCCTTGGACAATTCAGACTTGTCAATGGAAAGAATGGAGTGTCTTACAAAACACTCACTTGCTCTTTTGTGTATAACGGAGTGGCAAATCCACTCTTCTGGAACTGGAAAAATGCGTCATTTAAATCAAAGGGAGTCCCTGTGTTTATGTATTCATCACAATCTCTTTTTGAAACATCAAATTGCGTCATTAAAAGGTCAGCAATCAACAACGTCGGAAACAAAAACGTGAGAGAAATGATTGACGTCCCAATCAGAATGAGTTTCATTCCAAATTCTAACAACCAAAACAACGAATCAATGTGTTTTGTGAAAAGAATGATTGTAGTTGAATTATTGTAATATGTATTATATATTTAGTTTACGTGCGACTTAATGTTATTGGACAAAAAATAATGTATCATATTATATTATATATAAATATTATATCATTTTTTAAATAAAAAAATAAAATGTGTTAAAATTATTTTTAAAATGTTTTTCATAATTTGTAAAAAAATTGATTTTTCAATTTGAATTGTTGAAATTGTTAAAATAAGTTAATTAAAGATCAATCAGATGAAAATCTGACTTGATCTTTAAATAAATTTATTTAAAAATAATATTTTCATGTTAGTTTTATTATATTTAGTTTTAATATTATAAATATTTATTAATTTACTCTAATAAAAATATATAAATTTAAATGATTTAATTTAAATCACTGATGATAGTAAATTTTTAATATAATTTTTAACTAATAAAACAAGTAAACAAATTAATGTAATATTATAATTAAATTATAACAAAATTATTGGTTATAGTTAGTTAAATGATATAATATTTAAACTAAGAAATAACCATTAAAGAAATGATCAATCCAATTATAGAACAAGTGACGTGTTTCTCTTTTCAGAAATTTTGTGAAGAGTACTATTTTATTTCTTCCCACCAGTCTCCACAAAAACATCCCAGTTAGATACAGATAGTTTTAATTATAACGGAAAATGATTCAAAACTAAAGTTGTTAAGATAAAAACCACTTGAGTCTCCCAAGCAAAAAAAAACATCCATCTCTTTTCGTTCGATTAAAAATGGCAATGTTTAACTTCTCCACACAAAAAGACTACCATTACAAAAATCACGTTTCTAGACTAAAAACTACTCTGTAACAAATTTGGGCAACCAAACGTTATACATATAATACTTTATACCAACCAATTATTATAAATTGACTCTTCGCAGTTTAGTCCAAAGGTAATAAAACTGCAATGACTGTGGTAAACGCGTACGCAGTAATAACCCAACTCACAGAACTGACAAAAGACAATGGCAAAGTTCTGCAGAGGTATATCACAGTACTGGGAAAGGATTAACACCGACCCCAAAAAGGAGTCTGTCCCAATTCACGTCTTAGTGACTGGTGCTGCTGGTCAGATTGGTTACAACTTGACGTTTCTCATAGCCAACGGCCTCATGTTTGGCGAGCATCAAACGGTGATATTGCACTTATATGATGTTATGGTTGAAATGATGGAAGGCGTGAAAATGGAATTGACTGACGGGTGTTTCCCATTAGTGAAAGGAATAGTGGCGTCCAACAAGACTGATGTTGCTTTTACGGGCGTTGAAGTGGCCATTTTAGTTGCTGGTATGCCACGAAAGGTTGGGATGGAGCGTAAAGAGCTTATAAGTATCAATACGCGTATTATGAAGGAGCAAGCTCTTGCTCTCAAAGCTTACTCGAGTCATCAAGTGCGAGTTCTTGTCGTTGCCAATCCAGCAAACACAAATGCACTTGTCGTCGCAAACAACGCTGGAATCGATGTGAAGCAAATCACGTGTCTGACAAGACTCGACCAGAACAGAGCCATCGCACAAATAGCACAGAAGTGTAATGTACCAATTGCAACTGTTAAACACGTCTTTGTATGGGGAAATCACTCTGAGAAGCAGTGTCCAGATATCAGTCATGCGTACATCGAGACAAGCGAAGGTGAGAAAAAAGTCGAAGATCTAGTCGAGGCGTCATGGCTCGAGTCGTTCAATAAAATCGTTCGCGAGCGTGGCTCTAAGGTGATTGAAGCTCGTAAAGCTTCTTCGGCCGCTTCTGCCGCAAAGGCCATTGTTGACCATTTCAAAGATTGGTGTTTGGGCACAGACACGGAAAAAGTCGTGTGTATGGGAATATACAGCGAAGGACAGTACGACGTCCCAAAAGGAATTTTCTTTTCAATGCCAGTTGTGTGTTGTGGTGGAGAGTATCACGTCGTTGACGACTTAGTATTAAGTCCTGCGCTCAAAGAGTCGCTCAAAGAGTCAGAAGAAGAACTTATTGAGGAGAAGAAACTCGAACTTGCCTTCGAAGAAATAACACAACAGTACCATGTTCACGACTAAACATTGAATTATTAAGTTTTTAATAACAATTGTTTATTATTATTGTAATAATATTTTTTATAATGTCGAAATTAAAAAAATCAGTTAATTGATTATAGTTATTTAAATGATTATAATTATAATAATTTATAGTTATAAAAAGCTTATCAATCTTTCCGTCATAATATGGCGGTTATATTAATCTTATTTAATTTAATTATTTTTTTTATTTAATTTTTTTATTCAAACTAAATTATTGATTGATAGTAATTTATTATAATAACTCTAATATTATTTGTCAATTTTACTAAAGATATAGTCTGTTTTCTATTTAACGATATTGGATTTTTAATACTATTTATAATAACAGTATTATAATTTATAATAAAAATAAAGTTGTTTTTCAAAAAAATGGCTTGTATTTTATTTTTTGTTCTTTTTTTATAAAAATTTGCTTAAAAAAACAAAAAACAAAATTGCTTGACAACAAAAAAATTTATCAAGCCAAAACGAATGATAACTTGGTGTTGAAATTTGAATACGACGAAATAAACTATGTCAAGTGGATTATTCAAAATTAATAAATGTCATATTAGATAGAATAGACATGTCAAATTATCATTTGGGTCATATTGAAGACGACAACAAGTGATTTGGAAAAAAGTCAATGCTCAGGATTTGTTTATCATTAGTTTAAATTAATAACAATTTTATTAATAGTTAATGGTTTTTAATTAGTAATATTGAGTATAGTAAATTATAGTTTAATATTTTCGGTCTAGTTCTTTTCTTTGTTATATTTTTAGATTATTGTTAAATAGAAAACAGACTTTAGTTTGAACTTCTATAAAGTATTATTCTTTTTAATATAAAACAAATATAATAAAAAGACCGAAAGGGTTATATTTTTTTGAAAACGATATTAATAAATACACACAAAACGGGTGATTTGGGCAAACAAATAATGGATGATGTGAACATTTTTGTTGAAGAACCATTGAATTCAAAACATTGGGTTTATAATAACAAATTCCAAAATATAGTAAAAATAATTATACGCGTATAATTAATAATTTCGATTAAGGTGGAGTATGTGGGTTGATGTTGTTTTGTTCAATATTCAACGTTTAAATGGTCTGTAAGTGATTAAATGTATTAGAAAGATATATTCCAAAGTCTTTGATAACCAACTCGAATTAACACAAAAGGATATAAACATCTATGATATGAAAAAAAGGTCGAAGTGTTTGAAAAACAAAAGCAAAAAATAGAAGAGAACTGCCAAAATCATAAGACAACCATGCGCGTGTTTCAGTTCAAAGACAAAAGGATCACTGTTACCGAAGACTGTATTGGATGCACTGCGTGTATGGACAATTGTCCCGCAGGAGTCCTTGTTGTTGTTGATGGGATGTGTACGGCACCAAACATCGAGGAATGCCTTCGCTGCCATTTATGTGAAAGCAACTGCCCAATAAATGCTATTCGTGTCGAACAAATACCAATGGGTCCCGAGTGCCTTGCGCCTGCTTCTGTGGTGTAAAACAGTGTTTTGTACATTTTCTTCGGTTCATAAGACGACACATTCTTTTTTATTCACTAATAGCTTCTATACCATTTTTATATGGATTTACGAGAAAAATCAAAATGGTTTTTTATATAGTTTTATTTTAATATCAAATATTTGTTGTATTTTTAGAATTACTTTTTTACTAAAAAAGTTGTGAATTTTAGAAAAGTTTTTCATATTTAGTAATAAATAGTAATATTTATTATAATTTGAAGTAATTAACTTGAACTTAAAATAATAAAAAAGTTGGTAAATTATAACATAGTATTATATTTTTATTAATTATTATATATATTTTTGATAAAAAACTTTTAGATTCTATTCTAAAAATATAAATATATCTTTTTTTAAATATTATTTGGATAAATAATAATAATTTTACCATTTCAATATTTGTTTTAAAAATAAATTACAAATCAAATAAATAATTTATAAGTAATAATATTATTATCATAATAATTTGTATTTTTTATTGGTTCATTTTTAAATTATGTACTATAATTTTTTAAATAATTGATTAGTTGATTGAAATATAAAGAGAACCAATATGATTGTTTCCTTTGTTTATGGAAACTAAGACAAAAGATCCATTCTATGATACTTAAGGTATTTTCGAAACTCAAGTCCCATTCGACATAATGGGCTGCTCAACACTCTCACTGATTATCATTGCGATATTTCTCCCACCACTCGCTGTTCTTCTGAAGAAGGGATGTGGGTGCGACTTTCTCATCAATTTACTTTTGACTATCATCTTGTACCTACCAGGTCTCATCCACGCCATCATTGTGATTACATAAATGATTTTTATTTGTAAATTGGAATTACATAATTAAATGTTTAATGAAGAAGATTATAATTGAAACTTTACAACAAAGTTGGATGGATAATAATCACATTTAAAGACATTAATTATTTTTACACTATATGTTCACACAATCATGTGTTTTTGGATTTCGTTATCATTATGGCATTAACGTTTTATTACCCAAATTTCTCGATAGTCAATCATAATTATTATTATGATAAAAATTGAATAGACAACAATAACTTAAAACAAATACATTTTAATAATTGTGTTATCTTTGTTGTTTTCATTGTTTATTCTATGTATATATAGCGAGTGTTAATTTAAAAAGTGATATGTTTAACAATAATGAGTGTGATTAACATATAAAAACAACTATGGTGTCTCTTAATTTTTAAAATAAAATATAATAGATAACTGATTTAATTAAAAAAGTATATCATTTTTTAATCATACAAATCTTTTTTTGAATATTACATTTTTTGAAAAAAACTGTTTTGTTGATGAAAACAGTGATTAAACTGTTTATAATTAAATTAAAACGTTTCCAAAAATCGAAGAAAAATAATAAATAATAAATAAATTGTTGTTTTCGCGGTTGGCTTGTAAGTGTTAAATAGCAATCAAGCTGTTTTCTGACATTTTAAGTAGTTTGTGAATGACTGCGCAATTATAGTGACGCGATTGTCTTTTTAAATTTATTCCAATTTACCCAAAAACAATCTATTTTATTTTAATTTATAACAAATTAAAATATAAAAACATGTTGTATTAAAAACTATACCAATTTTAAACTAAAAATCAATTATTTAATTCGTCTTGGAATTTCACAGGTGGATAGTCATTTGGTTCTCTGTACTCCGTGATAGACGTTTGGTCTTTTTCAACGACGATTCTTTTCAGTTCGAATTTCTGATCGATAACATCAAGTGCCTCTTTTCTCTTCACTGGGTCCATATTCTCGATTTTACCGACTTTTCCGTCTCTCATCCAAACGACTCGATCCGCTAAGTTTTTCAATGAGACGTCATGTGTCACCATCAATAACGTCAGTCCTTCGCTATGTAATTGAAGTAACAATTTAATGACCATTGCAGTGTTGTATGAATCCAAGTCCCCAGTCGGTTCATCTAGTAATAATAATTCGGGCTCATTGGCTAAAGCCCTTGCAATGGTTACACGTTGTTGTTCACCGCCAGACATTTGCGATGGTTTGTGCTTTACTCTCTCGCCCATCCCTACTTTGTTGAGTAACATCAATGCCCTCTCGTGACGCTCTTTAGCAGATAATTTGCCTAAAAGAATCATCGGAAGCTCGACGTTTTCAATTGCGTTCATCGATGTTATTAAGTTAAACGTTTGGAACACAAAGCCAATTTTCTCGAGACGGAGATAGCTCAAGAGGCGGTCTTTGGAGTTCTCGCCGATGCGTTTGTCACAGATGTATATCTCTCCTTTGGACGGTTTGTCGATGGTCCCAATTAGGTTTAAAAGGGTGGTCTTTCCACCTCCACTTGTTCCGTAGATGCACACATATTCCCCTCTTTTCACGGAGATACTCACACCTCTTCTTGTTACTATTTGAAGACAAAAAGGTTTTAAACATGGCAAACCTGAGAGCAGCAACACCCTCTACACCAAGTAAATAGGTTTTGTGAATGTTTTTTACAGAAATGAGGTACTCCTCTTGGTCGTGTAATACATCATCTTTCTACTTGTGAGAAATTTACTAATGGGAATATAACAAACAGTGAGTCTAACATTGCCAAAGTATTCGTCTTGTTGTTCTTGTTGTTGTGTCATATGTCGTTTTGTTTCTAAGAGGTTTTAGTTTGTCAATTTTTTTGAATGGATAAACTCTTGGACGAGAAGCTATTTGGTTTTAACACTTTTTTTTAATCCTTTTCGTTGTACCAAAAAAAAGTGTACTGCAACGACGAGATTTTTGTATGTTATTTTACATGTGTTTTGTTCAAAAATGGTTGTTTTATAATTAAATTACTATCTTTAAAACAAATAAATTTATATCAGGCTTGAAAAAACAAGCAAAGTTCTTTCAATTATTTAGACTTTTTTTTTAAATTGTCCAAATTGTATTACTTTTAATTTATTATAGATAAATAAATTTATTATACAAATTATAACTTTAATTATACATTAAACTACTGAATCAATCTATTTATATTCTAGTGTTATATTTATTATTAAATTGTTATAATATTATTAGTAATTATTATAAAATTATTATTAAAATATTTCTAATTTAAAATTTAAGAATATTTGTTATAGAAAATAATTATTATAACTTAATTATAACAAATAGTAACTATTCAAACTTCAAAATAAAGTCAATTCCAAAAATCATATTTTGTTCAACTCAACAATCTATTTACAACTTAGTAAACAGTGAAAATTTTTTTTTCTGAACGATAACAAAAATATGAAAAACTCAAAACTGAATCCAAATTTCTATCTATCAATGAAATTAAAATGTAAATAAAAAGAAATTAAAAAATAGACACAGAAATTGAAAAGGGTTATTTCAAATGTCTAAATTATTTGATGTCGATTTCAAGTGAGTCAATCACAACACCACACCCCGGTAAAGTTTATGTTGGTGGATTTCCCACTGATTTTACTTGCGACGCACTCAAAAGCATTTTTAGCGTCTGCGGACAAATTGAATCAGCGGAAATATTTCATAAATGGATTACATTCTGTCACATCATTTTCACGGACTCTTCGTCATGTAAAAAGGCGATAGAAATGTTTGAACAAAAGGACATGGGTGGGTACACTTTTCGAGTCGGTGAAATGAAGATGACAGCCCCAAAGGCTGAAGTGAAGAACTTGCGTTCATTTGGCGACATTCAAGTGAGTGTTGTTTTAGTTCGTCCGATGCATGAAGAGAACATTGGTGCCATTGGTCGACTTTGTGCCAACTTTGATGTCAAAGCTCTTTATGTTGTCAACCCCGAGTGTAAAATTGGCGAAGAAACGATGAAGATATCAAGACATGGGAAGAGTTACATTGAACATTTGAAAATTTATAATAACTTGACTGATGTGAAGCAGGAGTGCGGATTTCTTATTGGGTTCACTGCACGTGAGGGTAAAGGAAATACCAAAAACAAGCGTGTTCTCATTAAATATCAAGAGACGTGCGAAATTTTGAAAACAATGCAAGGCGACGTCGGGCTAGTGTTTGGAAATGAATCAAACGGACTGAATTCAGAAGAGGCTGAAGCGTGTGACCTCCTCAATAAAATTGATATTCAGACAAGTTACCCCGTTCTCAATTTAAGTCATGCAGTGAGTATCGGACTGTCATACTTCCACTTAAAATTGAGAGATGCAGGAGAGATGGTACCGTCCGAGTGTAAAGAGAAAGTTGTTGCTGCAAAAATCGACTTAGCGAGTAAATGGGAACACATCGTTAAGTTGTCTTTCGGTGATAGGAAAGACAATGGGTCAATTGATGTGATGAAAAAAATATTAGGAAGGGTCGTACTTACCGAACGAGAAGCTGCCGTGCTTGAACATGCTTTCAATGGAATCAACTATAAATTGCTTGCTGACACTAAAGTGCTCCAAGACGAAAAATTCGAGAAAGAAAAAGAGGAAAAGTAAATGTGTTATTTCTAGTTTATTTAATAATAAATTTCTAGTAAAAAAAAAATTATTCAAATCATGAAAATCTTATGGCTGTTCGGCGACTTTTGTTATTACTGAGAAGTCGGCGACTTTTTGAGTCCCTTCAAAAGTCGCCGACTTCTTTTAGAACTAAATAACTATTAACTTTAATAAATTATACCATATTCATTATAGTCTCAAAAATGTGTAAAAACACAATAGTTGTTATAATTTGTTATATTATAATCATATAAATATAATTTAAAAAATGATTTGAGAAGATATAATTGGGACGGTATTTTTTCATTTCTTTTTTTAATAATAATTATATTAAATTTATATGGTTTATTTTTTTCAATATCTTTTACATGATAAATGGTATTTTGAATAATTATTTAACTAAATATTTAGGTCTTTTAAGACATTGAAAAGTCGGCGATTTTTAAAAAAACTGTAAAGTCGTCGAACAGCCATTAACACAATCTGTTTTTTTAATAATTATTATATTATTATTATAATATAATTATAATATATAGTACTTATATATTATTATAATATTAGTACATATATTAGAAAAAAACTCGAAATAAATAAAACAATTATTTCAATAAGCCGAAATAATTGAAAACAATTGTTTCCACGTTTATATACAAAACAATAGAAAATAATTTGAATTGATTTTTTTTAATATCTTTTTATATTAACAAATCATTTGGTACCAAAAACTGACAAAAGTTGTCGTGGTGTTTGGTTTTGGGTGATGAAAACTACTTGTAAATCGAAAAATGTAAAAAACTGAATAATACCGATTGTGAGCTATGAAGATTGGGATGCTTCTTCAGTTCTATTTGGCATCACTTGTCGCTCAAGTTCAAACACTTTTGTTAGCAATGCGACACAATCGTCCGTATTATTATTTCACAAGCTATGTCGTGTTTGTAGTATTTAGTATATACAACCATATCCCTTTCTTCATAGTTATCGCCCCTCTTCTTGTTTTCATTCTCTCACTCTTTATTGCTACCGATGACTTCCCACATATGTACTATATGAAACAGTCGCCGTTCTCGGCAACTTTAATCCAGAAAACGCCAAAGCTACAGGAACCCTACAAATGCCCTCTTAAAGTGCTCTCGGGCCATTTATTGACTACATACACCTCTCAACGCCCATCTCCCTATTCGTTCTCATATACTCGTGTAGTTGTTAATTGCATTGATGGTGGCGTGTGTGGGTTAGATATCTTAGACAATGATATTCCAGACACTGCCTCGGTAGTTTTATTAGTGCCTGGTGCAGTTGGTGACACAAAAAGTTTGTACATCAAGAAAGCAGTCAAAAAGTTCAGTGACGAAGGGTTCCGACCCATTGTTCTTATTAAAAGAGGATTGTCTGGACTTCCTTTGAAAACACCAAAGATATACAATGCACTCAATTGTGAAGACATTCATGACGCCGTCAAGGTGTTACATCAAAAGTATCCAAATGCATATGTTAATGTCGTTGGATACTCTCTTGGGGCATCACAAGTTGTTCGACTGTCGTATCAATACTCAAGTGAGTTACTTCAGTACAACGTCAATAGTTGTGCTGGTGTATGTGTTCCATGGGGATTGTCTGCTTTAGATATACCAGATTTGTACTCAAAGAAGTTAGCCGGGGAGTACGTTGACATCATTACAAACAACAAAGAATTGTTTGAGAACGTCGTTGTTGACAACAAAAAGGTGTACGACCTCGACGATATCAAAGACATCAATTTGACTCAATTGGAGCAGAAAGTGATCACCCCAATGTTTGGGTATAAAAGTGTTGAGGCTTATCATTGGGACGCTGAACAATGGTTCCAGAACTTACCATGCACTAGTTTGTTTTATAGTTATATATAGTAATATATAGTAAGAACACAAACTAATAGAATAGTTTGTGTTCTACTAGTTTAACAATACAATGCTTACGAATAGAAATACCGACTTTCACAATCAATTCATTCGATGACCCAGTTTGCAACGATCAAAGTTATTCATATTTGAGAGTTAAGGCGATTTCAGGGTTCAGTCCATTTGTCATCACATCATATACTCAACGAGGAGGACATTGTATATTCAGCGATTCAATGGATGATACAACCCTTTCTTATGCCGATGGGAACGTCTCTGCGTTCATCAAGAGTGTTGAAGAGATGAACAAAAGTGGAGCTCTTGCGAATTATGTGAAAGACGCGGAGGATCAATTTAAATGGATAAATGAGTGACTCGAGTTTTATTTTTAGACCAATTCCATAGTTTGATTTAAGTTATAAAATTCCTTTTAAGTTGGCTACTGAAAAGGAATTTGAAAAGCACTCAAACATAATGACAACAACACTCATCTTTGTTCGACATGGTGAAACGGAGTGGAACAATAAAAAGGTGATTCAGGGATGCACAGACATCCCACTCTCTGAAAAAGGTCGACAGCAAGCCTTCGAGTTGTCAAAGAGGATACCTGAGAATGTTGATGTGATCTATACCTCCCCACTTAAACGTGCTCTTGAGACCGCAAACATAATAAGTGAAGGTAAAGAAGTGGTAATATCACAAGATTTAATCGAGCCAAATTTTGGAAGTTGGGAAGGCAAAGAGTTCAATTCCATAGGAGACATGAGTGCAAAGGAGTTTGTAGAGTGTACAAATGGTATTCCTCTTGGGGACGCTGGTAATACCGTCCACACTCTTTCTCAAACGATTTTAGGGTTTCTCAATTCACTTGTTCAAACATATGAAAACAAAACAGTGATGCTGGTATCCCATGGGACTTGGATAAAATGTGCTCTTGTTGGCATTTTAGAGTTTCCTGACAGAATGTATCACCAACTTGGTGTTTGCAACGCTTCGGTTACGACAGTTGTGTATCGAAAAGGGTACTATTGTATGACTCACCTGAGTTGTTGATTGAATTATTCTATTATTCATATACTATTAACTAACTATTAAACTCTAAAACTCTATTAAATCATCAACTGAACATTGCTAATAGCTTCTTCTTACACTTATCGTTTGTACTCTTCTCGTCTCTCTTTCGTACTTCTTGGATTTCGATGTTGTCTATAGGAATCACATAATTCGTATAATCTTCACAATTGCCAGACTTGAGTGAAGCTTCTACCCAATCTACGGAAACAATTGGGACGCCCGATGTATTACACTTTTCGAGAATGTCTTGGGGAAGCTTTTTCTCTCCCAATACAACCACAGTGGTCAACGGGTTGAACTCCTTTGAATTGACTTTTTTCTTGAGGGTTTCATCAGTCCCCATACAAAACACCACACACTCTTTGAACGATGTTTTTGGCGTTTCTACCTTTTTGAGTGTTGTTGGTTTTATTAAGTCAACAAAAGACTTTTTAATTGGCGTTTCATCGTCACTACCTTGAGTATTTTGTTTTTTCGAATTCTTTGGGGTTGTCGTTTTGCTTGTTGTCGATTTCGGTGTTTTAGTACGCGTTTTGGGGACGTGAACTTTCATTGAAGAGTCTTTGTTGTCTTCATCGAATTCCTCGTCTTTGGCTTGTGTTTTGGTAATTGTTTGTGAAATTTTTTCTTCTATCTCGTCGTCTTTTTGAGGAATTAGTTTGCGCTTTGGTGGCATAAAGACGTGGTTTAATAATTCAGTTGAAAAGACAACTCTGTTTAACAATTTCTATGTATTTAATTTCATTATAGTTTTTTAGTATATTAAAAAAAGTGAAAAAATATATTAACATTTATTATATTTTTAATTGTTATTATAGTTTAAAAAAAAATTGGTTTATTATTATAATAATATATAATATTTAATAATAATAATAATATAATATATTATTACAATATATTATTATATATTATATCATAATAATACATTTCATTTAACGGAAAAAAATATCATTATTATGTATTTTTATACATATATTTTATTCCAATATAAATAATTACATAATTTTGAAAAAAGAAAAACACCCAACGAAAATGAAAAAGAAACATGAAAAACAATTTGAATAAAATAAATAAAATTTTAATTTCTTTTTATTATAAACAATAATTATTTTTTATTAGAAATAAAAAAAGTGACTTAAATTGTTTCTCATTCAAATTTTATTTCTTAAAAATAAACTTATTTATTATGAAAATCAACTTTATTTAAATGATATATAATTTTATATAAAAATAGTAATAACAAATACTTTTTCATTAAAGTTAACACTTAATAATTCTCGACTTATATAATGAAAATAGATAATGTTGATTTTCACATCCACAATTCAAAATAACCCATTTAATTTCGATTATTTGAAGTATCCTTTTATTTTAGAATAAGAAAGAAATAGATATAGAAGAAACAGGTATACCCAAAAATCAGAACTATTGACCCAAATGGTTTTCAGCGTTATTATCAGCAACACCATTCTTTTTGTTCTTATTGTGAACGCAGTTATCCACCTGGGTTCAATTTTGAACCAAAACAAGTTGATGATCCGGCTCACAAAGTGCCCTTTTTGTCTCTTGTGTGCTTTATATGTTTTCACCTCCCTTCCTCAGCCATCACTTCTCATGGTGTTTGGTCTAATATTTTCTTTCTTAGGAGACCTTCTTCTCTTATTTGAAGGAAATGTTTTCCTTATTGGTATGGCTTCTTTCGCTCTGACTCATATTCTCAATGGCATACTTTTCTTGACCATTGCTGTTTGTTGTTTATTACTAATTCCAAACTATTAATTTACCATTATGATACTATAACAATAAGAAGAAGGTTTTTATATTCAAACGAACAACTTCAAGACTAATATAATGTACTGACTCTAAGCCACTCACATTTAACCCACTTGCTGCAAGTTTTGTCTTGACGTGTGCACTGTTCTGGACTGTCGTCAAAAACTATTCGATTCTTCCAAGCTTTATGAGGAAAATAGTGTATGGCTACATGTCTATTATATGTTTCGGCTTTTACACATCAACAATGCTCCTTAACACGGAATGGACGACACTCTCGAAAGTACTTATCATCATGGGGTATTCATCTTTTGTTATAAGTGATGCGGTCCTTTCCATTGTACTCTGGGTCAAAAACACGCCTTTTATGCACTTCGTTGTGATGTTCACTTACTACTTCGCGCAGTTTTGTATTTCTGTCGGGTACGTGGCAGGCACAACCAACACCGACTTCTCTACTTTCATGTCCTTCCTCAATTAACTTTTTTTACTAGACGTTATTGGTTCTTTTATTATTAGTTGATAATTAGAATATGTATAGTACCAAAGTTGAATGTGATGAACACAGAACTCAATTAGTAAGTCGACGAGAGCTCTCTCAGTCTCTTGACAGATTCCTTGATGACTTCAATAGTGTAGTCTATCTCTTCCTCCGTGTTAAATCGAGACAATGAAATTCTAATACCTGTATGTGATAAGTCTGACCCCATATGCATTGCTTGGAATGTGGGATTGGCCTGGAGAGACTCCGATGCGCATGCGCTCCCCGTTGAAGCAGCAATCCCGTGTTTGTTTAAATCCCACAACATCGCTTCCCCTTCGACTCCCTTAAAAGCACACAAAATAGTGTTTGGCACTCTGTTCTCTGGTTTTCCGACAATGGTAGTGTCTGGGATGAGTCTCAGTGCATTCTCAAGCTTGTCTCTCAGCTTCTTAATCGTCGAATTTTCATAGTCGATGTATTCAAATGCCTTCTTCAAGGCAAGAGCAAGTCCGACGACACTTGGGGTATCAATAGTTCCACTTCTAAGGCCACCCATTTGCTCTCCACCGTGTAACAATGGAATTATAGGTCTTCCAGCTCTGATAAACAAACACCCGACACCTTTTGGTCCGTGGAATTTGTGAGCAGTGAATGTCATGTAGTCGACGGGAACTTCATCGACTCTCGTCCGGATTTTTCCAACTGCCTGTGTGGCGTCTGTGTGGAAATAAGCGCCGTGGTCGTGCGCAATTTGGCAAAGTTCCTTAATCGGAAGAATGAGCCCAGTCTCGTTGTTCACCCACATACAACTGACAAGTGCTGTTCTCTCGTCAATGTTCTTCTTCAAAATCTCTGCATCGACTATTCCTTCGTTGTTCACGGGAAGAGAAACCACTTCTATGCCATGGCTAGAAAGGTATTTTGATGATTCAGAGATCGAGGGGTGCTCAATTTGTGTGACGATGATTTTGTTGCGCTTGCCTTTTTCAGTCTCGTAATTGGACAGAATGGTCTTCAAAACAGTGTTATTACCTTCCGTCGAGTTGGAAGTGACCAACACCGTGTCATCATCAGTGGCCCCCAAACAAGTGTAAATCGAATCTAAAGCATCGGAGACAGCCTTTCTCGCTTTTTGACCAAAGGTGTGAAGTGAGTTTGGATTTCCGTATACCTCACAAAAGTATGGAAGCATAGCCTTAAGAACTTCCGGGTCGACTTTAGTTGTTGCGTTGTTGTCAAGGTATACTTCGTGTGGTGGATTCATTCTGTTTATTCATTTTCGAGAACCTTTTTGTAGGGTTCGAAGTTGTGTGAAATTTGTGGAGAGATGTTCACCAAAAATGTAACGAAGTTCTATAACGGACGTTTATTTCCATTGGAACACTTTTTTTTATAGTAAAGGAACACTTTTGGGAAAGGTTGATGGTAAATAAGTGTTGGAAAAGTGCTTGAGGTTTTGGTAATCATGGGCCATTTGGACCACTTCATGGGGTTCTTTTGAAATCTCGGCATTTTAAAAAGAAGAGGATTTGTTCTGGTCATATGTTTAAAACAAATTTTTATTATTTTTATATGATAAAAAACATGTGAAGAACTGATGCTTAGCGACTATTAAAATTATTACATATATATTATATTATTTATTATTTAAATGTATTACTAATTATATTTATATTTTAAATTATAAATATATTATTAAAAAACTATAAAAATGATCACCTAAGAACACATTTTATTTTCATGTTGAATATTTGGGATATCATTTTTCTTAAATTATTCAAACATTAAAAATATATTATAAAATAGTTAATAAACTATATCAGTTGTACTTTTTTTCGAAAAAATAGAATTGTTAATTCATAATTTCAAAAATGCTTTTTCGAAGGTTAACATAATAAAGAATTGTCACTAGATAGAAGGAAATTAATTACTATTTTTTATTTAATGTCAATGAATACATACAAATGTTTCCACGAAACAGATCACAATCACGCGATATTTTTTTTATTTCTTTGTGCAAAATAAATAAATTAACTTTCTTTATTTCAATAAAAAAGTTAATTTTTAATATAGTATTATATAGTAACATTATAGTAATAGTATATTATAGATTATTTTGATTATGATTATTTTGTAATATAATTTATACACATATTGTAATACAAATCGAATCAAAAAAAAAGAATGAAAGAAAAAATTTTAAGATTTTACTGACATTACAAACTTGTAATACAAATTATTTTATTATTTACTGACAATCAAAATTCCATCAGTATTATTGGTAATACAGAGAAATAAAACGAAGTACATGGGTGTTTTATTAAATAAAAACCAACCAACAACAAATCACAATAACAAATTATATCACTCTTCTAATTCCTTTAAGTTGGCCAATTTATTTAATACAGGAGAAGCCAAATCGTCCAATGTCACAACTTCTGTTTCAACAGTTTCCACATTGATTTCTCTTTCATTCCTTTCGGCTGGTGCACACTCTGGGAGAGTTAGTATTTCGTTTTGATAGTTGGAACTAGCCTTAGTGTCGTTGTAATTCAAAAGTGAGATACACAATGCAAATACACCAAGTGTGAGCTCAATTGAGAATTCGTATTTAACAACAAAGAATTGGCACCCCAACACACTCAACATTGCAAATACATCAAAGAGTTTTGTTGACTCACTTGGAATAACAACTAAGAAGGAAGTGATGAATGTTGATAATGTCAATGATAGTGCGAGTGTTCCTAATGTGTATCCAAAAACCACGTCATTTGTTTTTAAAGTTCCAAGGTCAAGAGTGACCAAAGCTATAAGAGAACATGGCACAGTTATCATAGGTGTCAAGAAATTGTTTTCAAGAACTTCATTGTCTTTGACTTCACTATTTTTCGCAGCAACGTCTTTAAGAGTACGAATTACAGCAACCAGAAGAGCGGATATAACACCAACTATTTTTTCATATTTTCCAATTGATGGTAAGAAATTGAACGCACCATTGACTACAGCTACTACCGAAACAACAATTCCACCAACAGCTCTCCACTGAGTAAGTGTGATTCTGTTTCTAATTCGAATTGATGAAAGTGCCAAGAATACATATGAGCAATTTGTGAGTGCAACAAATAAAAGGGGGTGTATTGTTGTCAAAGCAAATTGAGTCAAAAAGAGTTCAAAAAAGAGAAAGAGTCCGTCAAATAAGCACTTGGGCACATTCTTATACAACTCCACATAATATTTAAACAACCCATCTTTGTGTTTGACAAAGAGTAAGAACAATCCACTCAAGACAAATTTTGTTGCTTCGGAAATAAGTATCAAAAGTGAGATGGAATAGCTCTCTTGTGTCATCGTGCGGATAAACGATGTCAATAGAACAACAGAAGTCACTTGAGCGGAGTATGCAAAAGTGTTAAGTACTTGAGTGGCTGTGTTGCTCATAAGTGAATTGAGTTGTAATCACTTTTTGTTTTTCAAAGTGATTGTGACATTTCTTCTCACTTTATTACTTTACTAAATTTACTATTCTTGTTAATTGTTTATTATATTTTATAGTTTCAATAATACTTAATTATTTTGTTCGAACAAAATCACAACTTGTCATTTTTTTTCATTTTTTGTTAAGTTTTTTTTAATTGAGCAAAACAAATACCATTAAAATCCCATAATTTAAAATAACAATAATTATAATAATATATAAATTAGGAGATAATAAGAGATGGATGTGATGATTATTTCTTTCCCCAAATGAACGAAAGTTGATTCAAAAGTAGTCGAGACCCACAGCCAGTGCGGAATCGCAGATCTGATCCTTTTTTGTTAAAAAAATCATCTTTAAAATGAAGATTATTCCAATTATTAAGATAAAACATCAAAGTTGTCTTTTATAATCAAAGGAAAAAAAATTATTGTAAAAAAACCTAAATAGTTTTATAAATACTCTTAAACAATAATTTACTATATGTTACTAGTAAAATATAGTTTATTGCATCAATTTCAATTTAGAAACGAATTATTAATAAGTATTATAAAAATAATAAAAAGCCATCACCTTTTCGTCGAACTCGAGAAAACCCTGAACTGATTTGAAAACGAATAATTCTTATGTTTTGTTTTCTTCTTTTTATTTTGAACTCAATATTTCATTGAATATGTCAAGTGGGACAACTTTTAAACTTGTCATGTTAGGTTTGTTCTATTTTCAACCCAGACAACAGTTCTCGTAGCTTTTTGATCGCCACATCGTTCTGTTGTCAATCTATTAGACCCTTGATGGGTTCAACCATTTTACTATAAATGTCTAATATTAAAACCATTTGAAATAGTTTAACGAAGAAGGTGGAGGTGCCGTCGGGAAGTCAGCTATCACTGTGCAACTTGTTTCTGGCCACTTTGTCCAGATTTACGATCCGACTATTGAAGATTCATACAGAACGTCGATTTCAGTCGATGGTGAGATGGTGGGCTTGGACCTTGTTTGTTATTTTTATAGTTTTATAAACTATATGATATAGTAAATTGTATTTGTAATAACACAACAGCTCGATACCGCCGGTCAAGAAGAATACTCTGCTTTGAGAGATCAGTACATGAGATCTGGTGATGGATATGTCATAGTCTATTCCATCACATCCACAACTTCTTTCCTTGAAGCGAACGGATTCAGAGAACAACTTTATAGAGTGTTGGATAAGGATATGGCGACTGACCACGTCTCCATTGCTCTTTGTGGGAACAAGTGCGATTTGGAGTCCGAGAGACAAGTCCAAACTACAGAAGCGAAGAAGTTGGCTGATGACTGGAAGGTTCTTTTCTTCGAGACTTCTGCTAAAAACAAAATCAATATTAGCGAGACTTTCGTTGCTCTTGTGAAGGATATCAAACAAAATAGAGCATCATCTCAGGCTGCCGCACCAAGCGCAGGTGAAGAGGCTGGTAAAAAAGACAAGAAAAAGGACAAGAAAGACAAAAAGTGTACACTTCTGTGATTTGTCTGTTGACCTTATCAAGTCGTTCAGTGATTTTATTGGTTTTCGCTCTTTTTGGTATCTAATTTAACAAAAACTGTGTATTATGGTATGTAAGATAGTTTTATACACGTAAAAATAGATCAATTATTAATGGAGTGTCGCTATGACTTCAAATGGTGTTAAAATGTGGTTTTTACTCTTTGAAAAGACTGGAAAACTCCACCTTCACTTATTTACCTGCGAATAATAACTCTTCTGTTTTATCAAAGTATTGCACGTTTATAAAACAAACTAATTATATCAACAACACCAAGTATCGTGATTCATTGTTTTGTTATAGTTTATTCTATCACAATTTTCTATATTAATTTAGTATACTAAACTACAATTTGATGTTCGAAAGTGATGAAAAGTAACAATAAATCAATTTCAATAAGTAATAGCAAGGTGACAGCTTTGTTCTGGTTAATTTCACTTAACTATGTTAAGAGAAGGATGGTTAATAACAAATTTTATTTTTATAAATTAAATTATTATTTAATAGTTATTATACAAATTTCAATATTTTATAATTTATCAATTATAATTAATAGTTTTATTTCGTATAATATAAATATGATAATAATAAACCATTTATTTATATAGTATACATATTAATATTTTATAGTTTAATCGTTAACTGTTGTTTTAAGTGTTTTCAATTTTTTTTGTTTTTAGGGTTTCCGTGCATCAAGTAGGGTTTCTCAATTCAAATGATCACCCCTTTCTTCAACCTCACTCAAAACGACGACTTTGTCATCGTCCACATTACAATTCCTTCTTACCAACAATTTGGAAATGGGGACGTTGCAATCAATGGAAATCAAATGGTGTATCATTCACACCCTTACTTCCTGTCTCTCACATTCAACAACGAAATAGCAAAAGATGGCTCTGAAAAGGCGGAAATTGATCGTCTTGACTGCAAACTTCATGTCTATATACCTAAGGCAACGAAAGGAGAGGTCTTCCCTGACTTGGATGTTTTGCCACTTTTTCTTACAAAAAAGAAAGTTTTGAGCCGGGTGGAAGTGACTGGTAAAAACACAGACTTTGAAACCCTCCAAAATGAGTCTGAAAAAACTCAGGAAACTTTTGGAGGGCAGGAGGAAATGCTTCGCAATTTTACTGCCGAAGATTTGCAAAAGATGAAAGAAATAGAGGCCAAAAGGGCGGAAAAAATAGAAAAAACAGAAAAAGAGGAACCCCACGAAAAACTCGACTTTTTCGATCGAAACGATTTGATACTTGGGGAAGACCAGATAATCAGAGAAAGAGATGAATCAATCAAAATGACGATTGGGAAGTATGGATTCAATTCGAGTCACTCCGGCGTTTTTATCGATTTAAATCAATCAGCAGCGGAAATTGTAATGGTAAACAACCCCGAAACTGCAACACAATATGATCGTCATAACCAGCGCGTCGAAGATGAAAACAAAAATTTTGACAGAGATCGATACATTTCAGACACTTTTGAATGGGAATACATGGATGATGTCATGGGCAACAATTCGTTTGTATGGAAAACAACTGAATGGATGGATGAAGAAAAAGATGAAGCAAACAAAACACCACATTTGGACGTAGCTGTGGAGGATGGTGAACAAAAGCAACTTTTCAGAGATTTGTTCCAAATTGTATTTGGTTTTGTGTATGATCAAATAGTTATGGGAGACACCACAGTTGAATCTGCGTGGACTATTGCGACTTTAGCCCCCGTGCTTTCATATCTTGATGTTTGTTAACTTTGCACTGTTTATTGAAATAAATATTGACGAAAAGGAAATTGAAACAGCACACGAAGTGGTGAGTGCTTGTGTAAGACGGGGAGTTACATATCCATTGGTAAGAAATTATGACCTTGCAAAAAAAGCTATTGAAGAAACACTTTCAATTTTTGAGGGTGGAAAGTCGACTTTGGTTCGAATGGTGCTTCGGATCCACAGAATTTTCAAGTTGGACGAATTGAAGCACTACCTTTGCTTTATTTTTTTGGACGAATTCACAGTATGGGCACCTAAATCCAGTGATGACATTCGATTTGAAGTAACAAAAGAATTACGAAACGCATTTGATACAATCACAAAAGATGGGTTGGGACTTCCACTTCTTGAGGCTGAACAGGTTTATATTGACTACATGAATTCAATGGATGAAGCACCAAATGAAGTCAAAGAAAACTTTTTGAATTGATTGTATTTTGATTTTATTTACTTTGAGCTCAAATGTTTTAACTCTTTTTAAAAGTATTAAATGATGTTTTTTTCAAGAACTCTAAACAAAATATTCTAATGACTGAAGATTTATTAGTAAAACAACAGAGTTTAGCCGCAAATCTTGCTAACCTAATTCAACAAACTGACTTACTCTACAACCAAATTTCTCAAGAAGATATCCAACTTAAAGAAACAAAATCCAAAATCGAATTACTTCAAGAGGAAGCATCAAAAAATCAATTTTTCGATATAAACACTTCGCAAGAAATAAATCAACTCATTGCATATCTTAACGATCTTATTGCTAAGGTTGCTTCTCTTGAAGCGATGGTTTAATTTGGTGTTGTTGTTTATTTGTTTTTTATTATATTACACAAAAACATCATTATTTGTAATTTTATTTATAAATAATAATTTAATTGTAAAATTATTAAAATATATAGTTACTCTTATACTATTTATTGTAATTAATTATATAAAATATTATTTTACTGTTATTATATTTTATTATAAAATCAAAATTAAAAAAACTATTTATTGAAAATAGTTTTGATAATTAAAAAAATATAGTTTTTCAATAATTCAAAAAATAAAAAATCGAACTATAAATCAAAAAAAAATTTAATTGTTATTAATTAATGTTAGAAATTAGAATAAAATCAATAATAAATAAATAAAAAGCTTCATCAATGATTTTTATTGTAAAAAAAAAATAAAAAACTTTAATAAAACTTTTTTTTTAAATGAATTGAGTTGATTATTTTTCAAAAAAACAATTTTTTTCCCAAAAGTGTTTTATTATACATTTTTATCTATCAAAACGACTTTTTTGGTTCATAAATAATAAAAAATGTTCCGTCAAAACCAATTTTTTTGATTTTATTTTATCTAAAAATAACAATGATGTTTAAAAGAAAAACTCACCTATTTTATTCTAGTAATATATGATTAATTAAACTATAATTTATTAGTTAATAAATTTTAGTATTAATTAATAATAAAATAAATATAATATGATAGTAAAAAAGATACTAACAATAAATGAACTGAAAACACAGATTAATGGTCAATTCAGATATCGACGCTAAGACTTCAAAAATTTTAACTCAAACTTACGCGATTGTGTCCACCGGGTTTGTCACATTTGGCGCTGGTCTATTCTTTTCTCAGTACATCAACCCGATAGCTGCTGCCGCCATATGCGTCGCGGCGTTTATTTCCGCATTCATGATGTTGTGCACCACATCGTCAAACCTTAAGATGTGCTACATCTCACTCTTTGCTTTTGGCATTGGGCTTTCTGGTGGGTATTATTGCCAACGATATCAACTTGTCGACAAAGAGATAGTGTTAGTAGCGTTATGTACTATAGCCATATTTGTTGGTGTCACCGTAGCTGCTTTCTTCTCACGTAATTTGTATGTCTTTTATGGCGTAGCACTAGTCGGATGTTCATTCTTATATTTGGTCTCTGCGATCTACTTCTTGTTTACTTGGGGAATGACAACGCTCTTCTTTTTGTTCTCTTTAACATTTGTAATGGACGTCATCGTCTTACTCATGGACACACAAAAGATTATCGCTCTTATCGAAAACGGACAGACCGACCCGTTCCCACTCTCATTCATTTTACTTTCTGACGCTTTCGAAATATTTATCGACTTGGTCAAAATCGTCTCGTCTCTCAAAAAAGATAAGAATGAGAAGTGATCAATCAATATTTCATTGGTATTTCGTTCGATTCTATTTTTATATATAACATACATAAACTAGTTGTTATTAATAAAAAACTATATTTTTTTTAATCAGCAATTACCCAAAATTGTATGTTAAATTCATCTACTTTAAATTTAAAATTTATTAACGAATAGTAAATAATTAACACAGGAAAATGAAGGAAAAATTTATAAAACTCGTTAAATATATTACACAATCAATAAAGAATTATAATGACTTGAAAAGAAAAATAAATACGTTAATTTAATTACCGAAAATAAAAATAATAATGTTAAATAAATGAATCAGTGAAATAAAAAGGCGTCGAGTAAAAATTAATTATAAGACAAAACCAGGAAATCTCTATGTTCAAAACGAAACTTGAAAAACTGAAAACAATTGTATGGAGCCGCCGTTCCCACTTGAACAGCTTCTTGACGAGTTGAGCAAATTACCAACTAAAACGGAACTTCAACAGGACGTTATATATTACGTCGACCAAAAGAAGCCATCAGGAACAGACCTTCGTAAATTTCTTCAAATACTTCGGCCTGTGTTTCGGACGCAAGCCAATGAAGTTGTCTTATGCACTGTTAGAGCAGTTTTATGTGGAGAGTCAAGTGACTTAATTCAACCGGACGTCTTTGTTAGAGTCATCACCGACAACTTGCAAAAACATTCTTTCGAAAGCTTTTTGTTATTGGAGAGAGTCACCGACTTGGGACTGCTATCAGAGGAATATTGTAAAAACATCATTCAAAGCGTTGTACAATGCACGGCAAAGGAAAAGTACACAGACGAGGCACTCTGCTGGTTCTTCGACGCACTTTTCCATATGAACAGTCTTTACGACTTGGGAGAGGTACCATTCTTCACACAAATCACAACAAATTCATCGCAAAAATTGAAGAAGCGACTTGTTAATGTGTTGTTATCGTCACCGACTCCAAGCTATGGAAATTTACTTGTCGAAATTTTACAAACAGAAAAGGATGAGGACTTTTTGGTACTGTGCACTTCCCTCTTCACATTCGAAGAATTCGACATCTCCGCAGTACTCAAATTGGCACAGAGTAATCAGTCGCCAAAAATACAGGAAATCTGTTGGACGGTGGTGAACATAGCGAGTATGGACAAAACGCGCCTTGAAGAGTCGATTGCAAATGGAGGAATTAAGTGGATGACGGATACATTGGTTCAACCGCTGAGTGAAGATGTTTCTCGGAATTTGTATGGGTACTTGGGGTCGATTTGTTGTGACGAGAATATGAATAAAAAACTCGAAGAGAACCCGTCGTGGGTTGTGTTGTTTGGGAAGAGTATGTTAAACTCTGTGATGTATCCGGAAGCGCTCAAGTGTGGGTTTGAAGTGATTTCGATCATATGGAGTAAGATGCCTGAAGACGGGGAGATTGTAGAGATCATGTCGGAGGTGTGTGTGAAAGCGTTGTTTGCTTCAATTCATTCGGTTGAAAACACTGAAATTGTTTTGACCTCTGCCATCAACATGTCGGTCAATGCGAATTTCACGTTGTACATTTTGAAATGGAATTTGGAAGAAATATTGGATCGAATATTGCTGAGTGGTGTTGACACGTTAGTAGAAAAGGGGTGTGGTCTACTTATGAATATCATTGTCGACCCCGACGCAGCGGAGTTGTTATGTGATCACTACATTTTGTTGTCTGTTGACTTAATCGAGAATTACAAAGACAGTTTGATTAGTGCGTTAGCGATGGGATGTGTAGCGGCGTTTTCAAAGAGTGAACATGGAAGAGAGATTTTAGTTGAAACGCAGTTATTTGGATTGATACCAGACATCTTAGGAAAGTATGAGTTGGATAGTTTGATAGACAAGACTCTCATAGCGCTGACATTCTTCATCAATAAAGAGTCTGGAATTGAGCTGTTAGTACAGTCCAAAGTCCTTGAAGGGATTGCACGAATCTCATACAACTACGATGACAACCAGATCCTCGAAAAAGCGATGAACATCATTGTGAGTGTCGCGAAGTTTCAGAAATGGCACACTGCTCTTTTCCAGAGTAAAGTTGTTCAGAACGTTGTTCGAGTGATTGCGTTGTCCAGCAAAGAGCGAATAGAAGCGTGTTTAAAGGCTTTGAGTGCGTTGATTAACATTGCCGCAGTTAAAGAGTCTCGCGAGAGTTTATTTTCTATTGGAGCGTTAGATTCCGTGATTTACGCTCTTCAACAAAATGCCGATGATATAGAAGTTGTCAAACTCTCCTTCGGAGCACTCGCAAATTTGTCGTTAGCAGATGAGGTGAAAGAACAAACAAGGGAATTGGGGTTTTTAGAGCAAGTCAGACCATTCCTTGAGAATTTTAAGGATCAATTCGTGTTGTTAAAGATCATCACCTTCTTGTACTGCGTTACACACAACTCTCCAGAGAACAAAAAAGTCGTCAAGAAGAAATTGGGCGATTTGCTCAAAAAAATGCTCTTTCAATTCAAAGAAATCGCACAGTTCAAAGACAAAATCGATACAATCTTGAAATAAATTATTCAACTTACTCTCTGTTTGTTGTAATTTACTGGAAGGTAATGGTTCTTCTCTACTGTTTTTATTTTCTAGTGTTTCTAGTAAATATTTTAATATATTAAATTATTAGTATTGAATTATAAAAAATGGTAGTTATGATTTACTAATAAAAACTAATAATTGATTTGTCTTGTATTAGTAATTATTTATAATTATTTATAATTAAATATTAATTAATTATTTAATCAACATTTTTATAAACCCATATTTTATTAAAAATAAACTATATTTTTACATCTCATCGTCCTCATAGATATAATAGTGGTCGAGAATATATTGACTCCTCTTTTGCACAGTTCGATCAGTTGAATTGGACTGATTGTCAGATATCATGTTTTATAGTAAAATATTATTATTATTATTTATTACTAAAACTAATAAACAGAATAACAAACAGACAACTGTTCGAGCAAGTCTTCGAAGAAGAAAGTGTCGAGAATGGACAATGGGTCAAAGTCGACCTTTTCAGAGAATTTCAAAACATTGATGAGAGCCATTAAAGCGATTGCAACACAACGTTTCATGGCATCGCTATCAACATACGTTTGAATGATTATAGCCAACACCTCTACCACTTTATAATGTTGTACAATGAAAGCCAAAGACTCTTCGTCTTTGGTGTAGACATAATTTGCAATAGTCCAATGAGCTTCAAGTAAAGAGTTGTCTTTCAGACTTCCATTTTGAAGAAGGTCAAAGACGTGAGGAATCAAAGATGATGAGATCAGTGTTTTGTGGACTTCTGGGAGACTGAAAGTCGATAAATTAGACAACACTTTCAAGATGTAAGTGTATTTGTCTAATGTATCAAAAGCTTCTGTTAAATACTCAAACAGTCCCAAATTTATTAAAAGCAACACAGCATTCTCGTCATTTGCGATAATGTTATTAACAAATGTCAGAGCATGAGTAGCAACTTCTGCATCTTTGCAGTAAGGCAATATCACTTTAAAGAAGCGAGTGTTGTCAACAAGTTGATATAACTTACTTCCAGAGATATAACTCAAGCCAGAAAGGATGTTTGATAAGAAGTCTGTGTTAAAGTTCTCAGTCACGTGTTCGAGCACAGATAAGAAGAACACTGTTATTGGTTGAATGAAGTCTTTGTTTAAAATAGGGTTGGTGTTACACAATTCTCTGAGTAAAAAGAGCATAATTTCGTTCAAATATTCGTTTGAAATCATCGATTGAATGGTTGTCACAATTTGTAAGACATTGAGCTCTGCCACTTTCAATTTAGTCGATGGGTTGCAACACAAATTAGAAAGAACCAAAAAGGTGTAATAAGTCAGGCCAATGTCTTTCGATTGAACAAGATTGGGTACTACATTGATGAACCCTGAAGCTACAGTAGCCTCCGCACATACATTATTTAATGCTGTAAAGTCGACAAAGTACCTCAGGACATTCATTGCTATTTTATAGTCATTGTTGTTCTTCATTTGTAGCAACAAAAATGGTGTCACATTCTTCTGTATCAAAATGTCGCAAATCGCACTGTCCTCACAAAGACATTTCCTAAGCGGTTCTATTAAAGTTAGATTGCCACTAAGTAACTGGTCACATATTTGAATAACATCCCTTGTCGTGTCAAACACTGGGATGTTATCAATCGGGTCCGTGATAAAAGCGCGCCGCGCTTTCATGGCATCTTCTCGACGCATATGTCTCATCGACTGAAACTCTGATCTGAAGGCAGCGAGTGTTGTTTCTTTGTTGGGAGTTGCTCGTAGGTGTGACATTAACTTTAGAAGTCAGATATACTAGAGGGTTGATAAACTATATTGAATAGTAATCTCTAAGTATTACTTATAACACTATATGTATTATTCCATTCTATATGAAACCATTATTAAATAATAATAAATAATTATCATATAAGTAAAACAATTAAGTAAATTAATTAATAAAAAAGGTATAAAAAATAATTATTAAATTTTTTAATTAAAACTATTAATCATTATAATATGTCAACAAATGAAATAAACAAACAAACATTAGAGGAAAAACTAAAGGAACAAGAAAAACACGACAAGGAAATGGGTTCGTGGAATTTTTATTTGTCCACAAGTCTACACGATAGAATGCCACGCGGCGAGGTCTTTGATTGTGTTCTCGAGAGTGTGTTAAACAATGTCAAAGATCATGTGAAATAAATATTTGTTATTGGTTAATTATACTATTTGTTTGAAATTTGTCTTATGCTAAATTGTTATTTGATTTGTTGTTGTTTCATTATCACTTATTTTTATTAAAAAGATAAAACTAATAATTAAAAACTATTGTTGTATTAGATAAAAATTATTTATTTGTATTAATGTTTTGTTTCAATTAATAAATAAAAACTATTTAATAGCAATATTATTAATTATAATACAGTTTTATTACCTTAATAAAATTAGAATTAGATACTATTTTTAATGAAAACAAATCATAGTAATATGGGTCACAATACGAAAATGAAATAATTTCATAAACAAAAGTAAAATTTGAATAAGAATTAATTATTTAAAATTACTTACAACCTTTGAAGTTTCTCTGTTTTTATGTAGTGTCTTATTTTTGAAACTATATAATATAATAACTTTTATCAATGTGTATACTATTATTGTTTTTTTCTTTTGAAAAAAAAACATGTATTCTATTGTTTTACTATATTCAACTATACTATATATAAGTTATATTTTAATTTAAATTAACAATTAATAAACCAGATTAAGTTATCCTAATCGCCCGTTTAAATACTAAACTTGAACGCCAATTATTCCGTCAAATGTCCAATCATTGTTTTGAATTAATTAAGCAATTCTTTGTTGTTCTTGTATGACTCGTGGAGGTAACTGCCTTATTACTCCTGGGAGAGAATAACGTTCATTAATTAAATAAAAATGAACATCTCTTAATGGATACGCAAGAACATGATAGTTACATAAACAATGACAAATTGTAGTCAAATTGTTATATTTGTTTATACTCAACGAATAAGGTTCTCGCATTATTTTAAATAAACTAACTAATCTCCCAAACATGTTTTCCACTATAATTCTAAGAGAAGATACTATGCTGTTGTGAATTTTTATTATACCATGGGTGATTTCATCATCAGTTGTGTCGAATTTATACATTCCAATTACATTTTCAATTGAACCATACGCAGAGTCAGCCAGTACAAATTCGTTATGCTGAGTCAACCACATTTTGAAATTTTTAAAAATAGTTGCATCGTGGAATGAAGCTGGTATACACGTTGTCAGCTTTGTAACAATTCCCAGAGAAGTGCAATAAGCTTCACTTTTTAGTGCACTCTTGTTAATCTTTTGACTAAAAAAGACACCATTCCAACACAGCCTCCCACCCACGATTTTTGAAGAGTTGTTAACCCTTTGATCTCTACCATCTACTGCAAACCTACACTTTTTTAAATTGGGAATCCATTCACTATAAGAAGCCTCACAGGTCTCTGCAAACGTTTTTGTTATTTCTGTTGTATTTTCCAACTTTACCATTAAATGTTCTCTGGCGTTATCTGTGAACAAATTTAATGCATCTTCTATTGCCCTTTCAACTCTTAACTCAGCTCTGGTGGTCACCAATAATGATTGTTCTGAATTGATGCTCCAATCTCGATCTTTGAATTTTTTATTCATTCCCAAACACAAATAAATATCAAAATAAGATTTGTTGGTGTGTAATAGAGTCATCAAAATCAACAAATTTTCGTTTGTTTTTAAATTGTTTGATTTTGAATGTCTCAAAATTTCTGATGAATACTTTTTATCAGACCATGTTGCAACACGTACATTGTGTCCGTTATTATCAAAAGAGAATCTACACATCAAACTACTAAAAATTTCATGTATCTCAACAAAGTCTTTTATCTGAAAACCCGTTAATCTCTTTATGTTGTTTAGATTTATTTCAACAAGGTCAGTGGCTTCTGGCATAACAAGGTGTAAGTCGAGTGGGTTTGGAGTTTGATGATTAAGTAAATTGGGTGTGGATAATATTCTTTGAATAAAGTTTTGTCTTGTTTCATCAACGAGCGGTTGTGCAACAAACATACCTTCGGATCTCAAATGACGCAAGTAATCAGTTGTATCTCTTCTCCGAGTATTTGAGAGTTGTTGTGGTGTGTTATGTGTTTCTGAGTTTCTTCTGGATTCATTAGAAGTCATTTGTTGCTGGCGTATATCCATATCGACATGTGTTGCTCCTCTTCTTGTTGCCACTGTGGTATTAAGAGAGTTTGAGGTAATTTGTCTTTCTCTTTGGGTGGCTATTCTTGTTGGTTGTGTTGTCTGCATTCGGGGTGCAACAAATCTCAAAACACTGGTTGGGGTTGGTGCAGTTGTTGTACTTGTGTTCGGGTTGTGTGTGTTCTGTCTTTGACGAGGCATTCTGTGAATAAAGTTAACAAAAAGTGGTTTAAATAAATAACCTAAAATATACTGAAATATTGGAAATATTTCTATTTTAATTACTTAAAAAAACGGGCGATTAGGATAACTTAATCTGGTTTATTAATTGTTAATTTAAATTAAAATATAACTTATATATAGTATAGTTGAATATAGTAAAACAATAGAATACATGTTTTTTTTTCAAAAGAAAAAAACAATAATAGTATACACATTGATAAAAGTTATTATATTATATAGTTTCAAAAATAAGACACTACATAAAAACAGAGAAACTTCAAAGGTTGTAAGTAATTTTAAATAATTAATTCTTATTCAAATTTTACTTTTGTTTATGAAATTATTTCATTTTCGTATTGTGACCCAATAAACTATAATACAATCTATTTAAATAAAACAGTTTAAATAAAAAGAAAAGAAAAAAAACATAGTAAAAGTATAGTAAAAATGTAGTAAAGTCTAAACCATTAAATTAGGGTTTTTAGAGTGTTCAACTTTGGTGCAGATGGTCGGACCAGTTGTGAAGCCAAAGATCGTAAAGAAATATCGCGGACACTTCAAGCGCTTCGACTCGAACCGCTTCCTCCGTGTGAAGCCCTCATGGAGACACCCAAGAGGTATTGATAACAGAATGCGCAGAAGATATAAGGGCACTGGTCCAATGCCACGCATCGGGTATGGAAGTGACAAAAAGACTAGATTCATGCTCCCATGCGGTATGTTCAAATTTACCGTCCACAACACCACCGAGCTTGAGATGATCATGATGCAAAACAGAACCTACGCTGCTGAAATCCACCACGCTGTCTCAGCCAAAAAAAGAATGGAAATCGTCGCAAGAGCTAAAGTCTTGAATATCAGAGTCCTCAACGGTGATGCCAGAATCAAGAAACAAGAAGTCGCCAAGTAATTGTCTTCCTCAATTTAAGTGCCTTTTTCTGTTTATCTTTTCTTGCTCGTCAAACCAAGTGTTTATAATTAAAATACTATTACAACTACTATACACTTTTATTGTATTTTTTCAAATTTAACTATATATAAACTATTGTTTGTTATTCAAATACAACAAATAGTATATTTATAATATAAATAATAAATTGGTATAATACCAAGCCCTCCCGCCCAAATAGGCCAAATAAGCCCTAGACATCATATGTGTTACAAAAAAAGGAGAAGAATAGTAAAAAGTATAATAAAAGAAGTAAAAAGTTAGAAGAACCCTACGAAAACTGAAAAATGTGAGAGGACATCGTGATGGCTCCACACAAAGCAGGACTCAGCAAAGAGCAAAAGAAGCAAAAGAAGAGCGACTACTTGGCCAAGATGAAGAAATACTTTGACGAGTACAAGGAGATCGTTATTGTACGTGTGGACAACGTCGGGTCTTCCCAGTTCCAGGTCATCCGAAAGGAGTTGAGAAGCACTTGCGAGTTTGTGATGGGGAAGAACACCCTCATCCGTAAAGCAATTAAGATGGAGATGGAGGCCCACCCAGAACTTGAACTCCTCTTAGAACACATTAAGGGCAATGTCGGATTCATCTTCACTAAAGGAGACCTCCACGCCTTAAAGGATAAATTGGCCGAATTGAAGAGCCCATCTCCAGCTAAAGCTGGTATCATTGCACCAAATGATGTCATTGTCCCCGCTGGTGACACTGGTTTGGACCCAACTCAAACTTCTTTCATTCAGGCTTTGAACATTCAGTCTAAGATTACTAAGGGGCAGATCGAAATCATTGGTAACACCCTTTTGATTAAGGAAGGCGAAAAGGTCGGCGTCTCACAAGCCGTGTTGTTGCAGAAGTTGAAGATCAACCCATTCAGATACGGAGCCGTCATCGACACTATTTACGACAATGGCGTCGTCTATGGAGCTAGCGCTTTGAACTACTCCGACGCAGATATCGTCAAGACTTTCCAACAAGGCGTCCAAGCAGTCACTTCAGTCTCACTCGCTGCTAACATCCCAACAGAAGCAGCTTGCCCACACATCATGCTCAACGCTTTCCAGGCTTTGCTCGGCTTCTCAAAGGCCACCGGCGTCAAGTTCCCATTGGCTGACAAAATCTTCGAGAATATGTCATCCGCCCCAGTCGCTGTCGCCTCCGTTGCCGCATCTGGAGCTACAGAAGAGAAGAAGGAAGAAGTTCAGGAAGAGAAGAAAGAGGAAGCCGAAGAGGACTTCGGTGGTTTTGGTGATCTTTTCTAAACGTAATTCGTTGCTGAGAATATTTGGTTGTTTGGTCATTGCCTTGTAAAATTCTACTCGAGTTATAGTTACTCTTTAGTATAGTATTATTATTATACATATATAGTTTTGAAAATATAGAATTATTAATATTATACTTCTTATAATTTGAGTTTACTCAGAAACTATAATTCAAAGTATAAATAGAATTGATAGTATAAATGTGGAGTCTAGTCTACAGGAGTTAGTGTCTCTTCGAGAGCCGAAAGACATATTTTGACAGCCACAGTATCAACAACACACTTCTTGTTCTCCGTTTGAAGAGATAAGATGAGTTTGTTGACAACACTTTTGATGTGTTTTGTGTGTGCTTGTAACTCGCAGAATGAACTTGGAGCGACCCAAAATGGCGTTTGTTTTGTTTTGATTGCTTTAAGAGTCGACGGTGAGATTGGAGCGAACACAAAGTCGACCGATTGTGTAGTTTTCTTCTAAAAGTCAAATGAATATTTGTAGAGAGAAAGCAACGAGTTGACAAACCTTTTCTTTTTGAGTGAATTGGTGTCTATTCTTTTTATTCGTCTTTGTTAATTCATTGTGTATTATATCGTCATCAAAACAATTGATTTTGGGAAATACACCGAGTAATATATTTTCAGCTATTCTGATGAGTTCATAAATATCCTCAAAATGTGGGAGTGGAGTGACTTCTCTCAGTGCGCTTGGTAAGTCGTCCGTGGGTAATAAGTTATCCCGTGTTTTGTGTAAAATAGCTATAAAAATACCATTGGCCAACTCAAGGTGATTTCCATATGCAAAAATGGCATCCCAAAGTGGTGGAACTTGGTCGTAGTCAAGATCTCTAAGAAAGAGGACCTTATAGAATCGATAACTGATGACATTCAACAACTCAGTTTCTTGTAATACGTCCGCCAATTGTTTATCATAGAACGAAATTGTTTCAATGATTCTCTCGCACTTCAATTGAATGGGAAGAACTTCGTCTTTGATATCGGACGTTCTTAATTGGTAGACATCGCTCATCATTTCTCCGAGTTTGTCAAATAACGCATATACAAATACTTCAATGTTTTCGTGGATACAAAAGACCTTCATTATCTCTTGAATGTCTTTTTGTAATGTCCCAACTTCGCTCTGTAACATCGTAAAAGACTTATAGAACACAAAGTATAAGGTGCCAACTAATTCATTTTGTCCTTGTTGATAACTCAGTGTCTCATGTTCCATTGCAAAGATGTAACAAATCCTTTCTATGGTCTGTTTCACACTTTCATCAAAGAATGGAGTGTCCATATAAAGTCGATTGATATCTAATTCAATCAGATATTTGACGTTTTCTTGCTTCTTGTAGACCTCACTCTCCTTTTCTATCAATGGATCTCCTCGGATGATGTGTCGCTCTTTTTCTGTAATCGACTCCCAATGTCTTGTGGTCACTTCCTAATTCAAATAAGACACACTAACAAACACTTCTCTAAGCCTCTTATATTCAGAAACCTTTTTATTCAGTAGTACTCCCCACCTCGTCGAAATTTGCTTTGGTAATATTTTCATAAAAACAAGCCACGCTAAAGCTCGGCACCTCTCACCAACTCCTTCGGTCATAGCTTTCTCAATTAATGTTTTGTATCCAGTCTTCTTCACAAACAACTCTTCTATATCCATTTGAAATGGCTATGATACTAAGTTCTTTAGTTCTTATTCAATCTTTGACTTTTTCTTTAATTTGGTATGGAATTTTTCGAAGATTTTTCTTCTAAATTTAAGTTTTTTTCTCGTTTTATACAATTTTAAAATAGATGGTTAATAACTATATTTTTTAATTATTAATAGTATTTCAATAACCAATTTTTTTTTTTTTTATAATAATATAAAAAATTATAAATTGTAGTTTAGTATTTTATTTTGACACACTAATAATAGATTTAAATTAATATAAATACAACTTTATTGAAAATAATAATATTATATAATAATGATAATATTATTATTATTATTATTAAGTCATTATAATATTAGAATTAATAATAACACAATCAACAATACAAACAACTCAAAAAGATAAATGAATAAAATCCAAATCCATCCCTCACTCATTCTATCAACAACAAAAATAACGTTAGACGAAATAAAGCGCCGGTCACAAGGGACTGTTCTCGAACAATGCATTGCGAAGAACGAACCTGCTACTTCAGACGTTTCAGTGATTTCGTCGGTGAGCGACTTTTTACAAATGACCGACATCACTACACTCCCGTTGGTACTTTTGTGTGAAAAAGTCGAACAAATGATACAAGGTGGTGTCAACCCATTTGATGCATTGACATATTCTAAGATCATAGAAAGTCCAGAGTCACTCGACTTCTTTTTCGAAACGATCTGTCCATCGACTTTATATAAAATTGCACTCTCAGACACTGGAAAGGTGTTCCGACTTGTGCTCTACGGACTGACTTCGCAAAATCTTCTGTCTCCTCCGATGACACTTCTCGCAAACCAACTCTACTTCTCGTCATCAAATATCCCACTCAACAAAAACTCCAATTTCTATTACAACTTTTACTACAACAATGGGTCTGATACAAACTACGCGGCAGATAAAAGCAATAAAGAACACATCAGAGACTGTAGAGTGACTGACTTGGAAGGGAAAGTGGATGAGATGCACAGAATTGTCGACTCTTTGAAGTACAAAGTGTCTCAACAGTATGAGAACAAGCCCGTAGAAGTGTCACACCCTCACAGTGAGAACGACGGATTCAAATATCTGGTATTTAAAGACAAGACTTATGTCAAAATTTTTGAAGGGAAATTACAAGGGAAGACGTACATCATCGACTCTCCACCAGATGGTCTTGACTTTTCTCTCAGCACCGAGAAGTTTGTAGTGACGTCTGGAGGTAAAGAAGTCGATGTTTGTGAAGTGTCTATAGATGAGCAGATGGCTGTAGTGTGGAGTGTAGTTGAGTCATTATTCACGTACAAAATGCATTCAGTGGAGCCCAAGAATGTGATTCTTTCTGGCGACCAGCCCGTGCAATGGGATGTATTTGACGAATTGCTAATTTAAAATGATATTGAAGTTAGAGATAAAGGTGGTCTTCCATCACCAGAACACCTTCGCTTACTTAGGAACCAAAGAATTAAAAAGATTAATAAAAAGAACTATATAAGGATTTGAGAGAGTTGATAACAGAAACCCTGGAACTTATAAATACAGTTGTCAAAAATGGGAATAGAGCCAGCCCTCGAGGCCATTGCGAAAAAATACAACTGCGATAAGATGATCTGCAGAAGATGTTATGCGAGACTTCCGCTGAGAGCCACCACATGCCGAAAGAAAAAATGCGGACATGCAGCTGATTTGAGAATTAAGAAGAAATTGCAGCCAAAGAAATAATCAAGTTATTGTGGTCCACTTAGGTTTTCCGTCTTTTTGTCTTGTTTTCTTTGTTATTAATTAAAAGAAGTTTAATAAACAAGTTAATTAAAACTCAAAAAAGAAGTTGCATGTTTATCCAACTGGTAGTCACAGGGTATTCGTTTCTGTGTGCCCTTCTCTCTGAATACATCACAAAATATTTTGTGACAGGTAACACGGATTATTTGTCTTACGTCGATGCTTTAGAAAAAATCGACGAAAAACGTTTGAGGGTTTTCAATCAAATTTTTTATAAAGGAATTAGAGGAAAATATAGCACTCAGGAATTGTATAACAACTAGTCGCAAAACTCGGAGGGTACGAAAATAAGAAGAAAATCGACAAATTGAACAAAGACAAGGAAGATATCAACCAAAAGATCGCGTTCATCAAATTCAAACCAATGATCCTCAATGTCGTCATCATGATCGTTTCTACTATTCTCGTCAATTATCTCTTCGACCCACAACCAGTCGGAATACTCCCTTTCGAACCATTTGGGTTCTTCACTCGTGTCACTCATAGAAACTTGCCGGGAGAGAATATGCAAGAATGCTCAATCTTCTTTTTCTTCATATTGACACGAATGACTCTGAAACCAATTTGCGCTCAACTCTTTGGGAACGACAACGTGAATGAGGCAAGCTTCATGAATGCATTCATCCCGAACTCTGAGGCATTCAAATCCGAATAATTAATTCATTACTAATTAATTTAATAAATAATTATTAATTAATTTAATTGGTAATAAATAATTATATATTAATTAATAATAATATATTATTAATATATTAATAATGAATTAATTAATTGAATTTGATTGAATTAAAAATACCACAAAAAATTTAAAGCCAATCAATTCATCTGAAGGGCGACCATCTCGTCTACAGCAAATGTTGGAGTACTGCAGAGCTTTTCCCCATTATCAACATAATCTCGACTAAAATTGCCAGAGATCCTACTCTCCTCATTTGCTTTACAATTTCCACTGATGACAAAGGCCCCAGCAAACGACAAAATGTTCTCGGAATCATCAGGAAAGGCCCAAGTCGAGTATGAGGAATTGTCACGCTTCATGTATTTGGTGGCTTTCCCGTCTTTCACACGAAACACAAAATGCTCCTTGTCACCAAAAACCCCTTTCGCGACGTCGTCGACGATCGGAAACTCGGAACAATACCCGCCAAATATGTCGTTTTTAGTAGTCTTCACTATGACTAACACCTTCTTGTTGGATCCCACACATCGATTGAACTCCTCTGCACTAAAACCCTCGTCAGTGCCTTTATAAAAGGTGTCCACCACTTTCTTCTCCGCCATTTTCTCGATTGCGTCGATCACTGTTTTGTCAAATGGCGTGTCTAAGATCTCTTCGACGCCTTTTGGCTCTTCCTCTTTTTTAAGTTCACTGATTACTGTCGCCGTCGTCGTTTTTTCTGAAGGCTTTACAACTACCTTTTCCGGTTCTTGAACGACGGCAGTTGGCTTTTGTGGTTCGATGAGTTCCACGTGAGGTTCTTCATGATGCTCAAATGGCTTTGCCTTTTCTTTGACTATTTCATGAGTTACTTCTTTGGCTCCAAAAGTCGATGTGGTTGAAAGGGAATGGACTAATTGTTCTAAGGCGACAAGACGGTCGGTGAGGTGCTTAATAGCATCTGAGCTCTCAACCTCCGCTTTTGTTTTTGCGGCTATTTGTGACTCGAGTGTACCAACCATTTGTTTGAGTGCGTTGTTTTCAGTTGTAAGGCGTTGTGTTTCCTTTTGAAGCTGTTCGATTGTTTTGGATGACGACTCGACCGTTTCATTTAAAGTGACTTGAACGGCAGACACTTTCTTGACTTCGTCTAAGACATAAAGGTCTGCGGACTGCCTGTTATCAAGATATCTCTCAAAGACGTACTGTTTCAATATCAGCGAATTGATGGTTTCTTCCATCTTGTATTTATAATACGAGTTCTCTCTATTTACAACTAGTAATTGAAATTAATGTGATTTCTCTTCAAATCATAGACACTGAAGGGTCTGACAAATTATCGGGAAAGTAATGTAATATTTCAACTTACTTTGTTATACCAAGTTTTTATTATTAGTTAAACTATTTGTTTGATTTGATATCATATTCTTTTAAATTGTATATAAACGTTCGTTATGAAAAAATTATGGATTTGATTAGATGTTTGTTATTAGTATAATTAATAAGTTTATATGGTTTTTCTTTATTCAAAACAAATTTCATTTTTTATTCTATTTTACTATCTAAAAATTAGATAATTAAAATATAGTAGGTAATATAGTTAATTGATAGTTATAATTTAAAATATAATTTTATGATACAAAAATCGATGTTTGTTAAGTTTATTGATACATCTTACGCCACTAACCAGTTCTGCGGTGCATAAATTAACATAAATGCCCTTGTTTTATTACTGGAAGTTTTTTCTTCTGTTTTTTATATCACCAAAACAAATCACAAATTATTGTTAATTTTATTATTTTTCTATAGTATAATTAATATATGTTTTTATTTTCCATTAATTTGGTCAACCCTAAAAAAACAATTTAAGTATCAGGGTTTATTAACTTAAAATCAACTGATACCAACAATATAGTTTACTTAACCAGTGTTAAATAGTTAATTGTCATCACAAGTGAGTAATCAGTAATAGTGTTGCAATTTTAATAATAATCAGAAACCATCCAATATACAAACAAATTATTTTTAAATTCATTCATTAAAAAATGAACATTCCAACTTGGCACGTTGATTGGTTGTATATATTTTAATTAATTCAAAACCAAAATCAAAACAATAAGTTGATATTTTTAAACAAAAAAACAACGAGTCGTCTATTTTAAGAATTTCCCCAAACATAAATAATTTCTTGATAATAAAAAAGTGGGTGTAAAAACTATTAGCAAAACAGGAGATAGAGAAGACACACAATGATGAATGTGATAAAATACACCAAAAACATGTAGAGTGATACGGTCGACCACATTTTTTCGTTTTTGAATGTCGTTTGTTTGTAGAGAATATAATTCACAATCCACACTATTGGCATCATGAATCCAAAGACAAATAGAATGAGTGGGATAGTTGATCCTTTAACGTTGACTTGAACGTCTTCTTGCGTACTTGCTACGCCAACTTCTTCTACATTGGTATTATCTTTGCCAACATCCGCTTTGTCTTGTAACTCGGTATATTTTATATTCGACATTTATCGTTTTTAAGTTCCCCATCATTTTACACCCTTTTCTTCTTTTGGGTTCACATCTAAAACTCTGGAAAAATGGCTTTTTATTGCCATTGTCATTTACTATCTATTTATCATAAATTTATCATAAATTTATTATAAAAAACATTTGTGTATTTCAATGATTTTAATTAACGAGCTGGTTGTATTTAATATTTTGATATCATTTTTTAGAACTTTTTAATACTATTACATGTAATTTTACATATTCAGAAAAACTCGTTAATTAAACAATTGAGTAATTTAATCGTTAAATTATGATATGGGTATCAACAAAGTTAAAATAAATAGTGACCAAAAAAGTGTTAAGGAGTCAAACTCAAAAATACAACATGTCAGAAAGTGATGGTCGGACTGACACTTGGCTCCAGTCCACCAAAGAGAAATGTGTAGTTGCGATGCGTCGAGGCGATGGAGAACTCAGTAAAGAACTTCACATTCAAATTTTGTTATCATCAAATACAAAACAAAACTTGAACCAGTACACTGCGTTGGTAGAAATTATATTGCCCTTTGTCACGACGAAAAAGTCGATGGAGGTTACAACCCCCTTTCAAATAATTTGGTTCTATAAGATGTACACACACTTTTTGTGTTCATTATTAGACAACGCATTTCCATCCACACAAAGGTCGTATATCGTCGCATCAAAAGCTCTTTTCTTTTTACTCAAAACAAGTGTTATGATATCACAGAAACACATAGTAACACTTTGGGAGCATATTGTTAACTGTTTCAAAACGAGAAAAACAGTAGACTTTCTGACAACAGTGTCTTCAACACTTTCGGAGCTTTACAATTTGACGATCACTATACCTGAAATTGACTCGGTCCTTTTAAACGTCTCGTTTGATCAAATGGTGTCTGTGTCGTCGTCACAAGAACGCAGCGCTGTTGTCGAGTTTTTTAGAATCATCTCGACATATAACCAGAACCAATTTACCAATTCAGTATCTGTTGCAATGAGCATCGTCGAGCCGCTTGTTGCTAACACTGAAATAGCTCAAATTTGTAACAGAGAATATGTGGATGGAATGGCTCACATTCTCAATAACATAGATGTCTATGGAAAAGACCTTCAAATGGAGAATGTGGACGTGAGTGGAGTCGTCTTATTCTTCACTGAACTACTGAAAGAGGATTTTCGATTTTTTAGTCTGTACAACTACTCGATTGTATTCATGACAGTCGGCCTTATTGGGTTTGGATTGAAATCTTCGCAAGTAGATTCCGTCGACTTAATTTGTTCTTTTCTCAAGCTTGAAGTTGACGATACCAACGAGAAGGTCGACAAATTACTTACAAATGTGATAACCAACTTGTACAGCAGAATTGATTTTTCTCAAGAGGTACCAGTCACGTTATACAATTCGTTTATTACAATGACTGGTATTCTTGCGGAGAAGAAATGTTCGATATATTCTGAATTAAGTCAAAAGGGGATTTTTGATAACATTTTTAGAGTAGTGCAAAACTCAATAACGTCGCACAAAGTTAGAGGAGAAGAAATTGAAATGATGTCGAAGATTTTAATAATAAACAAACATCAAGTGGACAGAAAGTGGTGGTTATGTGAGCTCAAAAGGTGGGGGTCGTTACACTTTTTGTCTCAGTTTTTCATTACAGAAACGACTAATTTGAGGAACTGCCAAGCGGCATATTCAGCACTTGGGAATTTGATATCATTTTTGGTGTTTAGTCCAATTGAGAATTTGAGTGTGATGAAAGAGTCGCTGTACGCCTTTTTGTCGATCCCAACGACACTCCCGCCGCGAGTGAAAAGTGCTTATCTTAAGAAGTTGGAAAAAATAGAATGGGAGGATCTAATCAAATTTGATTCAATTCACAGACTTCTCCCCGTTGTTCAAGTGAAAACAATTTTGTTCAGAATCGTCCACAACTTTTTGGAAGACCCCGACGAGTTTGTGAGACAAACAGCACAGAAGACGTTTGCTGATATAGTGTACATCACCGCTTCACAAAAACCACAAGACTTTGTATTACGCTTCTTAACAAAAACGGCATGCGAAACACAGCCACTGTTTCGCCTCACGGCACTGCAAGCGATCAATTGTGTGTTATCAAAGATGTCGGACTATTCACAGACACCTTTTCTTATTTCTCGTTCAGACAATTCACTCGGGAAGTTGAGCGAAAAGTATCTACAGATCATACATAACGAGGGAATGAATTTGATCAGGACCTCAATAGACTCTTATGGTCGCGGGGGTGGTCTGTCCATTGTGAATGGTCTAATCTCGATTTCCGAGTGCGTTCAGTTCATCTCGCGTACGGAGACCACACTCAAAAGAGTTCCAAAATGTTATTCGGAATGTTTTACGTTTTTCAAAAGTGTGTTGTACTGTCTTATAGAAGTGATTGGAGTGAAGCAAAGTAATGTGTTTGTTGGGTATGATGAATCTCGCAAAAATGTCGTGAACTCGCCCATTTGGGGAGTTTTGATACAACACTTGGGGGACTTAGAAATCATTTCGAAAACCGTTGAATCCCCCGTGAACACGTTAGTTCAAAAAACGATGATGGCGTTGTCGACATTAATTCGATCGTGTGGACTTGATGAAAGTGGGGTCACTGAAATGTGTAAATACGTGAGGTTATTTCGCTCTTTTTGCCCTTCAGAAAGTCTTGTGATGCTTCGTGAAATATTAGAAAGTCAGCTGGAATATCACACAATTCAAATACAAGACATGAGCAGTATTACACTTTTGTTTAAAGAATGGGATTATTGGCTTATGTATGACACTACGGTGAAATTCATTGGAAGTCGCGTTTCGTGGGGTGATATTAATGACACTTCTGTGTTACTTTTGGAAGAGTTTTTATCACGAGAAACGACCAATTTTGACTACCGATGCGCATTAATAAATTATGGCTATTTCTTTGTGAGGATTGGTGTGATAATTGGAAGCCCTCGGATGGGCGAAAGCGCAAAGATCAAAGTGACAACACAGACTCAAACAGACTATTTTGAAATTTACACAAAGCTGAAATCACAAATTGAATTCACAAACCAACGACTCTCAAAAATCGAAGCAATTTACCCCAATAAAGTGATTCCTTCTTTTTATCAGATTCCACCAATAGATTACTCATCTTCACCAGACTTATTAGTCGAAGAATTGACTCGAATGAAAACTAAAATGTCATCGACTGTGTTTTATACCCAATTTCACGTTTACACCCTTTTAAGACTAACAGACTTGTGTATCTCGTTGTATAACAAAGTGTTACACACATCAACAACAACATTAATCAGTCAATGCGCAGACATATTTGGGAATATCGTGAACGAGTATTTGAGAACAAAGGACAGTGTATTAAAAGGTACACAAAATGGGTATAATGACATTCTTAAAATGGTAGAAGATGACAAAACTCTATCGAACAAAGGACCAACAGTTGTGGAACTTAAAAAACTACGCGATTTACTGACATCATTCCACTTGGCTTTCGACATCTTGTTAAATATTTTGGAGACTACTTTCACACATGGGAAGTACTGTAAATTAACAGTCACCCTCTTCACGTGTTGCGCCATGCAAATATTTTGGAGTATCAGGTCAAGCAGAAACACTCACCTCTTCTTTTTGAAACCAATAACTCACATCGACTTGACTTCAACATTCATCAGACAAGTAGCCGTTGTCGCTAACTTTCCACGAATATACCGCACCGATTCTTTTGGTAAAATATTTGAAGTCGCTTATTTGTGCTCGTCGGGGATGATCAAACAACAAGCCGCCTATTTGCAACTTAAAGATAAAAAGAAGTTTGGTCCCATCGTAGAAATGATGCGAACGGCAAATTGGTGCCACGAGACGGTCAACGAGAATTTAAAATTTGGGACAAAAAATGTCCACAAAATCAACAAGACAGTCGCACAGATACAAAGAAAGCCGTTCGAGGTGGTCGAAGTGATTTTAAATTCGAAATTGAAGATATCAGGAAAGGTCTGCGAGCAAATGGCGTTTTTCATTTCAAAGAACCCAAAGGCATATGAAAGACTCAAAGAGAAAATACCATCTTTGCCAGACAAAAGTTGTGTCGAGTTGTTTGATTTCTTCTCAGAAAACGTTCAGAAGAATCAACAGAAATACAAACATTTGAACTATGAGAGTCCGTCGGAAGACTTTTTGGAACAATACACGGAATTGGCAAGAGACACTCCTTTCATGAGAGACTCTGCCCTTGTATCTCCAATTCCCCAACTCGAAAAATTAAAGTTGGACGAAAAAGTTGAGAGCAGATCTGAAACTATTGAAAAGGAAAGAATAGAAAAACTCTTTACGATCATGTACTTACGAACAGATAAACGATTTTATGCCAAAATCATGAAACTCGATATACCACGAATTGTATATGCAAAAATGGTAAATATCCTCCCTTATATCCTTATTAAACATATCGACAAAATCCCTCTTTATGATACTAAAGGAATGATGGTGGACGTGTTGAATGATACTACACTCCTCTCAACGACTTTTTGGCAACATAAGACCCCTCCCGTGTCGTCAAGAAAAGAGGCGATTTCTATTTTAATTAGTTTGTCGAGGTCGTTGGCTATTTCAACAATCGATTTGGCAGTGATTTCAGCACTTTTATTTGACGAATTTTGTTATACGAAAGAACCCTTTTATTTGATATCGATAGTCTCATTCTTGTTCCGATACGACAACATCGTTTCACTTGGACTTGAAAATCCACGAATTTTGTTGACATGGGGACAGCTCCCTGTCACTACCCATTGGGGGATATTGAACAAGGAGTTGATCAAAAAGGTCGAATTGACATTTTTCACAGAAGACAACAAAATATCAAATGTTTTGGATTCCATTCTACATGACGAAAACACGATTCAAGCAACACTCAGACTGTTGGCTTTCTTCCAAAATGTATTTGAAACGAAAAATCAAGAATTGCTATATAAGTGGTATTCCTCACATGAAATGCTTCAATCAACAAATCAAATCATTGTGGCTTACAATCAATTTTCACTTTATTTGACTCACCCAAAATGGCAAAAGGTCAACACAAAAAAATTGAAGAAATCGCGACAAGTCGGCTTCATTCTTGCCACTCACCACAACATCCCAGCTCTTCTCACTCATCAGAACGTATTCATTTATCTTTTAAAAACTCTTCTTGAAGGAATCTTCGACTGTAACTCAGACTCTATCATTTTCCTCGGAAGCATTATAGAACCTCCTATCGGGCAGTTACTCCGAATAACAATTTCGTTTCTAGTTTCTCTTCTAGAGGCTTGCACTGTCGATGATATACCATTTTTGATCAATTTATTTGGAAAGAACATTGTTCCCAGTAGTAAAGAGGAGTTCGAAGCGTTCATTAAAAGCACGAAGACTATTTTCGTGTCAAAACTGCAGTTCATGGCGGACGCTGTCACCAAACAAACTATGTAAGACTCAACTTATTAATAAAGTGGAGTCTCTGGTGCCAAAGCATCTATAGTACTATTATTATAATTATATTTATTAATACTTTTTGCTCTTTGGTTTTTTCCATTGTTTTACCAAATAGTACAATCAAAAACTATAACTTATAATACAGTTAATTACACTTTTTAACACTTTCAACTCAATACTATATGATATAGTAATTTAATTATAATTTATTAATTCCAATTATTGAATCAGTTTATACACACTTTAACACCTTTGCCTATGATAATAAACAACTAGAAAAGTAAAATGACTGAAACTCATCCACTGACGGTCACAATCACTAATGTCGAGGCAAATGGACACACTGAAAGAATAGAAATACCACGAGCTGGACGTGACGAAGATGTGTTAGTATCGTCTCCACTACCGCGTTCAAGGAGTCGGTCTTATTCTCGAAACAATTCGGTCAAAAACAAATTTACTAAAATATTGGACTTTACAAATACACTCAATCAGAAGGCTAAAGACATTGTAGATGACGACCGACCTATGTCCCCGTCACTTCTTGGAGACGCTGAAGTCACGATTGAACGATCGATTAATTGGGTGACGGACGAAAGAAAGAAGGCGGCTTCGATGATTCAAACTGCCTTAAAGCTTCGAACGAAGTATCAGAATGTCACATGTGAAGCACTAGAAGATAGTGTCGACATCAAGTGCAAGAATGAAAATGGGGTATTAGTATTTCCTCCCCACTTCACTGATGGTACAGTGAATGACACCACCAAGTTCATTGATGACGAGGATGTCAGAGTTTATCAGCAAAAAGGGGTCTTTGTCGTTGAAAATGTCGTTGGGAATGTGCAGTATACCCCGCCATCATTTGATGAATATGTGAAGGACTATAACACCCTCCTCAAAATAGTCGATGACGGTCCAACGAAGACGTTTTCATCGGAAAGAATGCAAGAGATCCATCACCAATTTGAAGCACACAAAATATTGTCGATAGGCCAGTCCAAGTCCGGGAAAGACTTTTTCTCTGCGATTAAAGTGGACACCCATATCCACGCGGATTCGTTTGTGACGGAAAAGAATCTTGTGAAGTTTATTCGCGACAAGTTCAAGGAGAATGCTGTCGTGAAAATAAAAGAAGAGAACGGGAAAACAGTTGAAGAAACGTTTGACCACTTTTGCGAAAGAACTGGGATCTCGGTGGACAAACTCACATTGAACAAAATCGGCAACGGAAGAAATAAAATCGAAGACACACTCTATTCGATATTTTTGAGGTATGACAACTCCACAGATGGAAAGTACTTTGCCGATCTCCTTAACAACTGGTTCAAGCAACTCATAGGAACAAATACATATGCTGAGTTACGACTTCAGATCTTTGGATATGGCTTGGATGAATATGTGAAACTGGCGAAATGGGTGAAGAAGTACCATGTCAAGAGTTCACATAACAAGTGGTTGATTCAACTTCCAAGACACTTTGTATCAAGAAAAAGCAATGAAGGGGGATTCACGTTTTCGAAGTATTTGGCGAACTTTTTTGAACCACTCTTTCTGGCTTCAACGACACCAGAGAAGTACCCTGAACTCACCGAATTGCTTGAAAGTGTGTCGGGGTTTGACTCTGTGGACGACGAAGGACTCGTCGAGGCAATTACGTGGAGCGAAGTGTTTGATCCGGACAATTTCACGCAATCGACGAATCCATCATACTTCATCTATATGTACTATTTGTATGTGAATATCACTACATTGAATCTCTATAGAATGTCTCGTGGGATGTCAACGTTTGATTTCAGACCACATAGTGGAGAGACTGGACATTATAGTCATCTGGCTGCTACATTTTTGGTTGCAAAGAGCATGTCACATGGTATCAAACTAGTTGACTCTCCGTCATTGAATTACCTCTACTTCTTAACACAAATTGGACTGTCACTTTCACCGATGGCTAATCACTTGAAGAGTTGTAGCTACAAAAACAATCCATTTGACAACTTCTTTGTTGAGGGATTGAATGTCACACTGTCCACAGACAAACCACTGTATTATCACAGAACTCAAGACGCTCTCTTAGAGGAATATGCTATGGCGCAACAGACTTATAAATATGAAGACGCTGATATGGTGGAGATGTGTGACAATTCGATCAAGCAAAGTGGGTTCTCTGTATTAAACAAATTGAAGATGTTGCAACTGTCCAAAGGAGGTCGTTTTTCGTCGAAAAGAACGTTGTTCAGAGAGCGAATATTAAACACTGAATTTCAGATATTGGACGCACTCCAACATGAAAACAAAAATGGGCTATTCCTCAATCTCCCTTATTCGACGGTGGACTTGAACTTCTCGACGAATGATAAGAAGGAAGTCGATGTGATGAGGAAAGTGACGTACTTTATGTCGCTTCGAGAGAAATATCTCGAAGAGTGTCCTCCGGCAATTATGACTGAGGCGGATGAGGCACAAATAGAATTGCCGACACGCGAACAACTCTTCTGTTCAATGGAAAATGGGGTGTACAATATATACAACACGCCGGACTCTGTGTGCGATATCGATAAGTTCCACCACTCGTTCATATACTGTTTTGACTGCAAGAAGAAGTTCTGCAAGAAGTGCTTTAAGCAGTCCCATAAGGACATCTACCACTCTATTAGGAAGATTCCCCAATTTCCATTTTTCCCGACCATCCCAATTGAAGGATTTTTGGATGACTATACCGAACTTGTCCGATTTTGTGCGGATGGTCCGTCGCGATCGTACTGTTACAAACAACTGAAGTGCAGAGAAGAAATATTCTTGTTACATAAGATACTGAACAACTCACTGGAGAGTCAGGAGATGAAGAAGTTGCCGGTCGACTTTGAGAAGTGCATTAAAGTGGATTCTGTTGTTTCTGCGTCCCGATCATTCCATCCTAAGGACTTGCTCCGGTTGATTGAGAAAAAGGTGTCAGAAGACGGGGACAGAGTGGTCTTTCCGGAGCTCAAAATTACGACGGAGAATGGGATGAAAGTGTACAAACATGTGATACTGAAGAATGCATTCCAGATATATAAAGTCAAAGAATTTTCGTTAGACAAGATGTCTGTCTCATGTGACCCATCTATGCTGCAAAGGTATGATTTGTGGGATACGAAAAACACTGTCTTTAATGTGAAAGAACTCCGCGACTTGTTCTTGACGACGAACAACTTTTTAGACGGAGAGTATTTCTGTGAGTTTTTGAAACAAACGCAATTCAACAAAAAGAAGATCACGTCGAATATTAAGACTGAGATGCACTTGTGTTTGTATGGGAGAAAGATGAGCGAGTTGGAGGACATTGCGAAAATAGTGATTAAAGAGGATATCATCCGGGAGGACTCGAATAAGTTTTCCATTCAAATACCTCGAAAATATTCTGAACTGAAAAAAGCGGGAGATGTCACATGCTTTGAAGATGTGTTGAGAAATATCTTTGAACCCATTTTCTTGTCGACATTGAATCCTGACAAATACCCTGAACTGACTCATTTCTTAAATAATGTGGGAGCCTTTGATTGTAAAGGAGATGAAATGGAGTATGAAGGGAAATTGTCGATTGATTCATTGCCATTGCCGAGGAAGTGGAATTCACATAAGGAACCCCCTTTTGTGTATTGGATTTACTTTGTCAAAAGTAATTTGTTTGTGCTGAACAATTTGAGGAGAAGTCTGAAGATGAATACATTTGACTTTAAACCGCATTGCGGGGAGGCGGGAGACCCAATGCATAACGCCGCAGCATTTTTGACGGCAGACTCGATTTCACATGGGAATACACTGGACAATCAAAACACACTCCAATACCTCTTCATATTGGCGAGAATTGGAATTGTGTGCTGCCCTATTTATGACAAGTTCTTGTATGACATTGTCGACCACCCTTTTTATAAATATTTCATGAGAGGAATGTTGGTCACTTTATCTACAGACTCTCCGATGCATACACACTCGACTAAAGAACCACTCGTTGAAGAGTATGCCTCAACTATAAAACAATTCAAACTGACGGCCACAGACATTGCAGAGATCACACAGAACTCCGTAACAGTCTCTTCATTCCCAGAGACACTCAAGAAGGACTGGATGAAAGACCAAAACTTGGAACCATCAAACGTCGTCCCAGAAACACGAATTGCCTTCAGAGAAAAGTATTCACAGATTGACTTGGACACACTTTTGAAATTCAACATCGGGTCAACTCACATAGCCCAGGAGAGTAAGATCGATTTATATTAGTTACATTTTATCAATGAATTGAGTATTATAAGTATTATTAGATAATAAAAAGGAATAGAAATAGAATTATATAAATAGAATAGTAGATGTATCTAAAATTAAACTATAAGCAGACTAGACTAGAGTGCAGGTCGAAGACTCTTTAGGGAGAGTGTTCTCGTACTCTTTGAGCTGCTTGACAAAAGACGAATTAGGGCAAATGATCGGCCTACACTTTACTGTGTGATTGAGAGCCGTTTCGTAAGACCACCGAAAAGTTTTCATCAAGTAAGCGATCACTATTGAGGCACTCCGTGAGATGCCAGCAGCACAGTGTACTAAGACACCCCCACACTTTCTCCCCTCATCTATAAAACTGATACATTCGTTAATAAAAGGGGTGATATCTAATAAGACGCTGTCGTCGATGTCAATACATTTGTATTTAAATAATTCAGGGAAAACGGGTTTGAGAGGTGCGACAGATAGGATGTGCGTGACTTTGTTTTCGAGTAAAAAGCGCTTGTTGTGTGCGTTAGCGTAACTTCCTAAATAAAGGCGGTCGACGATTTTGTCGAACTTTTTCCACTCTCTTCCGATGATGACACAACCCTTAGGTAAGAGGGGTTGATAATTCTTCGCACACGAATCGTCCTCAAACCCAACAGAGAAGTTCTTTAATTCCATTGTGGACATATTGGGCAACTTTTCGATGATACAATCGACGACATCCAAATGTGTCAAGTTGGTGAGTCGAGTGATTTGTTCTGGAATTTCCGTGAAAGGGTTTGACGAGAGTTGGACCAACTCAAGACTGCGAATCTGGAGCAACTCTTCTGGAAACCTTTTGAGCTCCCCAAACTGCAAAACCGCGTTTTTAAGGTGTGAAATTTTTGAAAGTAATGCGCTGACAGAGTCTGCATTCGCGTGGTTCATCATCAATCCTTGGAGATGTGGCAAATTCAAAGTTGAAGTTGGTGGTATCACAGAATAATCTGCGACAAGTTCCGTGAGATGTTCGCAGTCCAAGTCGAGATATGTGAATTCACAATTTGATATTGACAAGTGCTCGAGTGTTTTGATATTCAACTTCAATTCTTTCATTGGCACTTTGTCAAGAAAGAGTGACCTAAGAGGCGATGTTATTGTCAGTTTTTGGAGTGGAGTGTTTGATGTTTTGAGTCGATTCAAATACGGCGACGTTGTTATTTCTGTGATCAAGTTATTCGACACATCCAACGTACTTAACGCGTGAAGACTAGACAAACACGCGATGTCCTTAATTTCATTTTGCGCCAAAATAAGTGTTTGAAGGGACTTACATTTCTCAAGTATACTAATGTCATTGATTTTATTAAAACTGAAGTCCAACATACTCAGTAAAGTGAGTTGTTCCAAATTTGGGATGTGGTCGACTTGAGCGGAGGAAATGACTAACTCCTGGATCATCGGTTTTATAGTTGAGATATAATTCACCAAATTGTCGACATTATCCACAGCGTCCAACATCACGATGAACGAGTTTTTGCCAAAACAACGATTCCACCTCTTGGTCACCTCTTCTGATGCCATCAACGCTTACTATTTCGAGTTCTTTGTAGAAACTGGGATGGTAAAATTATAGTTCAATATAGTTTATTTTATTATACTATTGAAGACTTAAATGACCTATTGAACGAAGTTTTATAAACTAACTAATGAAGTTTTAAAGGGTTTAGAAATGGAGGGAGAAAGCAAGAGAGAGTACATTTGCACAGTAGGTGCATTTACAAAACAAGGAGTTAAAAAGAGTGACGAGGACGACAAGGAACTCTCCAGTTACAGTGGAAGAGCTGTCGATATCGAAGCACCCCTTTGCGACAAGTGTAAAAAGACGATGAAGACAATGCTCTATTTGCACTGCCCTACTGATGTGTTACAGAACAGACATGTCGCTGTGTTTTATTGTCCTACACATGCAACTTATAAGGCATTTTCAAATCCATGTAAGCGCTTCGACTCTCCACAACTCGACAAACAAGTTGAAAAAATTGAAAAAACAAAAGATGAAGAGACATCCAAAGTCGGGTTTTCGTTTGGACTGGGCGACTCTTCAACACAGACAACTACTGGATTTGGTTTTGAGATGTGTGATTTGGACGATAAGGCACTTCACACTTTAGTAATTTCTCAAACGAAGACCCCTTCCAAAAAAAGTACTCAGAAAAAAGACAAACAAGAGAAAGAGAGGGTATGTGGCAAGTGGATTGAGTGGTACGATGAGTATTCCACAAAGAGTGAATTCAACGAGAATGAGCTCGAGAAATTAAAAACATTTAAAAAAGAAGTAGACGATCTTGGTGGAGAGGATTCCTTTGAAGAAGTTGAAGACAAAGAGTGGGACGTATTCACAGAGTCGATGTTAAATAACCCGAAACAGATTATACGATATGGTGGTGAGCCTTTGATAGTCAACAAGTGTTACAAAGGTCTTGAGATCTCAACCACAAAGTGTCCACATTGTGGGCACCTTCTTAACTTTGAATTTCAAGTCCTCCCCTCCATCATCTCACTCATGCGCGACATCCCGGAGTTCGACTCTCTCTTTGTGTTTTCTTGTGATCACTGTGAACGTTCATCTAAGAGTGAAGTAGTTGTTTTGTCTCAAAGTAAATGACTTCATTGTATTTGTTACTGGTCAAAACCAATTCACACGGTAATATTCACTTCTTCTTCTCTTGCTGAGTTCTTTCGTTCTTGTTCATTTGATACCCGACAAAGCCAAAAGAGAACAAGAAGAGTAAAGTAAGAATAATAGCATTAAGCCACATCATTCCTTTATCTTGTTTTTTCGAGAACATTAAATCCTCACCAAGTACCTTTTTCATGATCTTATCCAAATCAATTTTGGTGGTATCCTTCTTGCTAACATCAATGATTGATTCTACCGAGTCTTGGAGTATATAAACAAAGACATCCCTTATAA
>NW_004440426.1:346493-357093 GCF_000330505.1 Entamoeba invadens IP1
AGGTGTGGTCGTCGTACTCCGGTCTTGACAAACTCTCCACAGATGTTTCTCTTTATTTCAGAGAAATTCGCATCGCCCTTATCCTTTGAAAAGACCATTACATGTCTTCCACTTTTCGGGAACACCAAATTCTTCTTCACAAAGTCAAGTGGTATGTTGATGAGCACAGAATGCCCGTCGTACTTCCCCGCAGTTATTATTTGGAACAACACCAATGCTCCATACCCATCACCAACACAGATGTGTGGGTGATACTCTAATAATGAGTCTAATTGATAATAAAAAGATCCCAACGGGTTAAGTGGGGCCATGTGGACGGTGTTTGTATCATAAAAGTAGTTCAAGTATACTCCCAAATTACTATGGGGTCCTTCACAAACACCGTGGAAGTACTGCACTCTAAATGGGTTGGGGTACATCGTGGTTGGCTTGTTTTTCAAAAACCTTTCGCTCTTGATGTACTGCACTTCGTTCTCCCCAACAGCCATCTTTTCTTTGCCTTTTCCAGTTGTATGTTCTTTATAGTTTAATTATAATAAAAATATAATTTAACTCTAGTTTTACTACAAATGGTAAACAAAACTATAACAAAGTGAAAGATTGTAACAGCAAAACGGCTTTTTTTATTTTGGTAATAATAATAATAGAAAACTATTTTAATAGTAAAACTGTTATAAACTGAACCATATTTCAATTCCTTGTTGTCTAGTCGATTTTTGCCTCAATCTTGAGAAGCTGAAGTGCCGCTGCGAACGCGGCTGTCTGTGTCTTCTCGTTTCCTCCAACAGAGAGATTTCTCCTACGAGTCACTTTATTGTTTTTCAACGCGCCAAAGAAAAGATACAGTCCAATGCAAACCAAAAACTATAAGAGTATAATAAAAACCTATAATTTAAATTAAAAGAAGAGAAGAACAAACTCAATGGTAGCGAGTGCTGTGACGCACTTAATTCTCGCATTCTTGTCGATCCCCTCTCTCACCTTGATGTCGACAAGTTTAGGAACTACCCGATTGATGATGTCATTGAGTGATAACCCGCCGACGATCAAGTCTTCAATGGCTTTATATGCTCCAATAAAATCAGAAGATAACATCTGAACGAAGATATTAGTGATCTGTTGTGGCGTTGGGAGCCCGACCATAGCGAAGAGTGTTTCATTAGAAATTTGGTTGCACGTCATTGAGAGAGCTTGAAGTGTATTGATGATGGTCCGCGCGTCGCCTTTAGATATGTCGATGAGGGACTGTTGCGCGTCTTCGTCGACAACCATCTTCTCTTCGTCCGTGATGTGTTTCATAATCTTTTTCAACGCCTCTGGCGACAACGGACCAAACCTAAATTTCGCACAACGGGATTGGATCGCTGGGGTTATCAAATTGACTTCATTGCATATAAACACAAATCTGCAGTTACCAGAGTACTGTTCTAAAGTCCTTCGAAGCGCGTTCTGAGCGTCTTTTGTTAACTTGTCGCTTTCGTCCAACACAATGAATTTGGTGCAATTGGTGTAAAGTGTACGCGTCGACGCAAAGGACTTGATTTGTTCTCTGACAACATTAATTCCACGTTCGTCTGACGCATTCAATTCAAGCACCAGCGCTGTATATTTGGGTCCACAAATTTGTTTCACAATTGCCAGAGCCGTCGTTGTTTTTCCTGTTCCTGGCGGTCCATAGAACAGAAGGTGTGGTAATTGATTTGCTGAGATAAACTGTTGTAATGACTCCAATATGTATTCATGGCCTTGAACACCCGAAATTGTGGTGGGTCGATATTTCTCAACCCATGGAAGACTTGGTTCCACTTCCATAAATACAAGCTTTACTATTGTAAGTTATTTTTTTAATAAAAATAACTATATATATATTTATAATATATATTAATATATATTAATAATCATTAGTATTCAACTTAATTAACATTATTCTAATAAATTAAGTTAAATTAATTTAAATTAATTGATAGTACATTCAATAGTAATACATTTTAATATAAATTGCTTATAAAATAAATAAAATTTTCAAATTATTGATATTATTAAACATTAGTTTTATCAATTAAATAAATTGATCTATAAATAATGTAAATAACAAAAATAAGAAAAAAATGTTTTACACCTTTTGTATTACTGAACTTCAAATTTTTTTTGGTCTTTTAATAAGAAAAAGCACAACAAACAGAGGTCTAATAAAGTAACATTCCCAAAAAAGCGACTCTAGAGTACATTTTAAGTTTCATTACTCTAACTTGGAGGAACAAAAAAATCAGATGTCTGTGGCGAATGTTGGCCAGTCCAAGAGTTCGGAATCAGACGATGACTCACCTGGTCCTATAGCGACTGCTGCGTCGAAAACTGTAGAATCTTTGAAAGGAGGGTTAGCTCCTCTAATGACTTTATTTTCACCTATCAAGCAATGTGAGTTTTTGACTCCGACGGATTTTAAGAAAATTGCGATGATTGGACGCGGGAGTACCGGAAGAGTCTTTCTCGTGCAACGGAAAAACACGAAGGAGTATTACTCGATGAAGGTTATGGACAAGAGGATAATTGAGCTCAACAAGAAGCAGAATCGCGTCGACTCTGAGCGTGAAATCCTCGAGCGTCTGAAACATCCATTTTTGGTGAACTTATATGCCGAGTTTGAGTCTCCGAAGTATCACCTGTTTGTCATGACTTACTGCGCTGGTGGGGATTTCTGGAGATTATTGAATCGACAGCCTGGAAAGTGCTTTAAAGAGAACGTTGCCCGATTCTATTTAGCTGAAGTTGTTTGTGCTTTAGAATATCTTCACATGGAAGATATCGTGTACCGCGACTTAAAGCCGGAGAATTTATTGTTACACGAGAGTGGTAATATCATGTTAGGCGACTTCGACTTAAGTAAAGTGAGTGAGAAAGAAGAGGCTGCTGTCTTCAAGAATGGCTTATTTGGCTCGTCCGAAGTCGTCGTCGAGCCACAGAATTTCAGAAGTAATTCATTTGTCGGGACAGATGAATATTTAGCGCCAGAGATCTTGTCGAAGACTGGCCATTCCGCTTCAGTCGACTGGTGGACGTTAGGTGTCTTGATGTATGAATTTTTATATGGGTGTAACCCTTTTGTCGCAAGTAGCAAACAAGAGACGTTCCAACGCATTCAAAAGGGCGAATTTTCATTTCCAAGACAACACCGATACCCCGTCTCAAAAGATGCAAAAGATCTTATCAGAGAATTACTCGACATCGATTCAGATGACCGTTTGGGAAGTAAAGGTGGCGCGCCAGAAATCAAACAGCACGACTTCTTCGCAAGCATTAAGTTTGCGCTGATAAGAAACATGACGCCACCTATAGTCCCTAAGCTCATGGGACCTAGAGACGTTTCTAACTTCTTCCAGTATAAGCCGTATGACGACGATGTACCAGATGACTGGGCATACGTCGAAGAAGAAGTGTCAGCTGAAGACAGCGAAGGGTAATAAGTGCTGGGACGAGGTTTTGTGAACTCGTGTTTGTATTGTTTTGTGTTACTGTTTTTAGGCATTTTGCCTCTCACTTGCCAGTCCATTTGCTTAAGTTTTTGGTGGTTTCACCACACACTGTAATAACAAATGCTATAAGTCTAATTACTTTTATTAATAATGAATGGTTTTATCAGAAGACAAGACTTGTTCACACAAAACCAGTTTTGCCATTTCAATTTGGCTAACCAAGAAACACCAATGAAAATACGAAGAGAAAAAGAAGAAGTACAGATGAAGGAAAGTAAAGTGAAAGTAACAGACATAATGATTTACACACACCAATTTTCAATGAATAAGTCACTCAACGAGGTCAGAACCCGCTGATAACTTCTTTAATTAACTCGACGACTTTCTATGAGTTTCTTTGGACCTATACACCAACAACAAAACAAACATTTCATAACCATTGTCGACTCCTCTTCTTTATCACACCACTCCAGAAGAAGACCAAAAAGCTGGTCGGACTCAATAAATAACTTTTTGACGTTTTCTGTGATGGGAAGTTGCTGAAGTTTACAATCCTCGTTCTTCTGAAGTGCTTCCCCAAGCTTTGCGCGAGCTAAATTGAAGACAAACTGCTCGGGATTCACAGAAACGTCGTCTTTGGTTAGGGCAGTATACTTCTCGATGTACATGTTATAGGCCGCGCGAATGTCCGTCCACTCTTTCGGCGTAGCAGCAAACCCTTCGAGCTTTTTCGCGTACTTTGCGAGTGTTCCCGAGAATCGATAGAATAACCCGAGGAGTTCACTTGGTGCCATGTCGTGCGGGACATTTTGCATGACAAGACGAATAGCGCTATTGATAGAGTTCCATTGATCGACTGCATTTGACATTGCTGGGAAGTGAGCTGAAGCGGTTGGGAGGGAGAGTGTGAGTTTTGTGATATCGATGAGGTCCTCCATTTTCGCCACAAAGTCCTATCTTTTCTTTGATTTTTGTTCGAGATCGTGTTCCACTTAATTAATTCTCTTTGATTGGTAACAAATACTACTTTTTCTATATTAATTTAAATTTAATTAAATAGAAGAAAAAATAAAATTAAATAATATTAATTATTAATAATTAATATTAAATAGAATACAAATAGAATTCAAATAGTGTTCAATAGTATTGAACAATAATATTATAATAATTGTTATTAATTATAATATTATAAACTACACAAACTATAATAACAAATTTGTGAAATGTCAACCGACGACACCGTCATCAATGACGTCGAAAGGATGTTAGTCGTCGCTTCAAATCAAATTCGTGAAATCTATGACGTCTCCTCAGACTATCAAGAATCAAACAAAAGCAAATTGGTCGAGTTGGTTCAGAAGTTCGATCACTCTTTACAAGAAATTAGTGTCTATTGCGAGGGAGTCTCGTCACAAGCAAAAAAGGACTTGGTGATCCCTAAACAAGTCATTCAAGACATTGACAATGGTCATAAACCCGATTCATATGGAAAGGAGTGTGTCGATAGTTTTAAAAAGAGTCACCAACTCGAGCGGGTTCGGAGCGAAGGACTTCAAAAGCTCTTTACGTGTCTCTGTGCTGAGATTAATGAAACATTCCCTCAAGACTTAGCGTCGAACATCATCACCGAAGCGACCTTGGATTACTAGTTTTTATTATAATTATTTTATTATACATATATAGTACAATGAACAGCAGTCTACAACTCATTTAATTGCCTTTAAAAAGTTTTCAAGACTCTCTTGTGGGCTTTTACTTGATGAATATCGATCCATGAAAGGACTTGGGCTTGGAGAGTCCGAGTACGAGTCAAAGAAATCTTTTGGGGTGATTTCTTTTCTCTCCAAGATGTCTTCCTTTATCTTTTCAATTCTCTCAAACCCAGTTTGGAGGGTCTTGACCTGCTTTTTGAACAGATACAAATTGACTCGAGAGCACATTGAACACTTATACGTGAACGCAGTGGACCGTTTTGGAAGGATTTTGTGTGGGTATTTCTTTGCAAACTGTTTGCGTGTGAGTGTTCTCAACAGTGTTTTTGAATCGAACGATGAGGAGCAGTATTTGCAAAAATACAAATTAGGGTTTTTTGGAAACTTTACTTTTGAATCAGTAAATTCGCTCAATTTTGTTATATCGGGGAAAAAGTGGCTGTTCTTCATATTAATATCTTTAACAACTTTTTTCTGCGCGTTGATTTTGTTGTTGAGATCCCCTTCAGCAATTTTGACTATATCATTAAACCCATAGTTATACCATCGACTCGGAAACAATTTTGAAAATGAATTCATAAATGACGTGGCAGATGCTATGGTTTCTGCTTCCTCCGTGCTTATGATTGTCGTTTCAACTCTCCTCTCCACAATACTATCTTGTACTTCCATTCACGTCTTTCCAGTTCATCCTTTATTAGTTTTTTTTATTGATATATTTAACTATAATTATAGTTAAAAACAAATTGTATAATTTATAGCAAATTAAATTATAAATTTGTTCTGTATTTTTAGTTCAAAACAAGCGTTGAAAATGTTATTCAAATGTCTGAGATAGAAGTCAGAGTTTCAAGAACTCTTGAAAGGAAGTCTAGTAAATGATAATAAAAAGAACTAGACGAGTATAGTAGAACAGACAACTGTAAAATCTAACTCGAAAAGGCAACTGAGTATGAATAAAGGTGGTCTGCGAGGTGGGCCAGTCTCCCACTCGACTACAGTGACGATGGGGCAGAAACGGAGTTCCGGGTCATTTGCGAAAGAGAAAGACGACAAAAAAATTTCGCATTCAGTTGGGCAACTCCCAACTGCGGTGTGCACGGACTCGCCGATGCGATGCGAGAACCCGGGGTTTTCTAATATTAAAAATAAAACACTGTTTGAAGATGATAGTTCGGAGACGGACACTCCCGTAGTAGAACAAAAGCACAAAGTCAAACAACAAAGTCTGGAGAGTCCAGACGACGACTTTACACTTGTGCCTATTAATTAATTAATTTATCTTTCACTTCAGAATTGGTTCTTTTTTTTAGCTTTCAATTTCATCAAAAAGTGTATGGAATAAATCTTACTCAAAAGTATTAACAATTAAAGGTAAACAGCCATACAATTGTCTTTAAACTGAATACCACACTTCTCATAAAACCCTTTCACCGTGTTGGAACAATCTAAGACAATCTTGTAACACTTGGTCGCTCGCGCTAAATCCTCGAGACATGTTATTAAGGACTTACCTATTCCCCGTCCTCGATAATTGATAGAAACAGCAACATCTTCTATATGACCGACTAACCCACCACAATGAATGAATTTGCGTTCTACTAATAAAGTGGCACAAGCGACTATTTTGGTGGTCTTGGGATCTTCCGCTACTACCACAAGATGGCGGTTAATAACTCGCTTGAAGTGAATTCTATTTTTAGATTATGAGAAAAACACAAACCATCTCTTCAAAAAAGGTCTTGAACTCGTCTTCAGTCATTTGACATGAAGTAAGCTCTGCTAATAAATGAGTAAAGCCTTTCTGATAGTCTCCAAGCTCTAAGAAACGAAAGTCAAGGCCACTGAATGATGGGAATTTGTATGAGACTGTCGTGATAACAGACATCTGTTGTTTTTTTTTCTAAGATGGAGAATATGTTTTTCTCTGTCTTACTATTCTTACTCAAATATATTCTTTGTTATAAAACTATTCATTAACTACTCATAATTTTTATTGAATGGAAAAAAAAAGTTTGATGAAAAAACACTCTTGAAAAGTTATCGGTTGTTTTTTTTCTCTTTTTGTGTGTTTTACTGCAACTGTACTTTTTATTCTACCGATAAAAAACAGAAAATATTTACTTGGTTCTGTTAGTTAGTTTTTATAACAATTATTACATAATTTTTTTATATAATTATAATGGTTTCAATTTAAAATTGTTATTAATAAAATTTAAAATTTTTATAACTATTTAATATTATTTTTATATAATTTTTTTTAATTCAATTTAATTAATTTGTATTAGGAAATTATTAAATACATATAGATTTAATAGTTTATTTTTAACTTATATTTGTATACCATAAATAACTATTAAGTATAGTTGTTATTATTTATTCTTTTTAAACACAAATAAACAATTATTTAAAACCTAAAAACAAAAATGAGTTTGTTTTTATAATAAAACTGTCAATAATTATATTAAAATGATAATTAAAAAAGAAATTATATTTTTAGAAAAAGTAATTTCAAACTAAAAGTGTTTTTATTTTCCAACGAATATTTTTGTCAAAATGGGAAAACACCTAAAAGAAATTTATCACATTTATATTTTTAATTTTTTATAAATAAATTATAAAAATTATTATTTTTTACTAAATTTTTAATTGCTTCTCAATTATAATCGAAAATAAATCTTTGATAATCAACTATGGCGTCTTTGCAGAACGAGCAGCAAGTTGAGGACGAAGGGTATTTAGAAAATTCAATGGAGAGCTCCGACTCCTCCGAGTCTCCGAAGATATCTAAAACAACTAACTCGACTGGGACATCGCAAGCAACTTCGACGGAGTCTGATAGTAATTCCACAAGTACAACAGACTCCATAGAACAGCTCCAAGAAATTGTCGACGCGATGCAAGTCCAAATCAGAAACTACAAACAAACCCTCCTCGAAACACAAAACCAGTTGCATTTACAAATCACAGACCTTCAAAACAAAAACGCGGAGTTGGTTAGAAAGTCGTCGGACAAAGACGACAAACTGTTTAAAGCTGCTGACACGGTGAAGTCCCTCATCGGCGAGTTAAAGGAAATGACTGACAAAAACACCAGTTTGCACTGCGAGATATTGAAAGACAAAGACGACTTAGCTGCACTATATAAGCGGCTTGGACAGCTTGAGAACACAAGCCATGTTGGAAATTTGAATGAATTGGAAGTGTCGTTAGTCCTCAAGTTGGAGCGAAATAAAGTGGTAAGTGCGGACGTATTGACAAAGAGTGCTGACGAACAGAAGAAGGATTTAAAGCTCCAAATTGAAATATTAGAAAAGAACTTGATGATGAGTAAATCGGACATCTTAGCTTTGAAGTCTTCGAATGGAGACCTTACTCAAGAACTTTCTAAGAAGAACGATGAGAACCAAAATGTCAAACAAAAGAATGAGGAATTGTCAGAGAGCAACAAAACCCTTAATTTGCAAATCAACAAACTGACTGACGAACTCTCGAAGATCAGAAATGTGAAGAAGAAAACAATATCTATCAAAGGAGAGTCGAACGAAGATATTTCAATGAAGGAGGCTGCATTGGAAGTGATTAGGAAAATCAATAACTCACAAACAAAGATATTCGACCAGCCAATTTATGACGAATTTGCACTGTTTCAGAAACAAAACAATTTCACCCCAAACACATTTGCCCATGTTCAGCAAAAGTGTTACGAAACGTTGAAGGACGACTTGGACAAGTTCATGAAATCGTCGTCGCTAATTACAGTACAGAAGGCAACGGACTACATCGACATATATAAGGAAGTCTCAAGTCGAACATATTTCACCACTTTCGTGAAGACACACTCACCAAATTTATTGAAATACCACAACGTCCTTGCTGATGTTATCAACTTCAACTCAAAGTTTGGGAAGAAAACAGTGAAACGATCACCGACGCCGGGTATTGAAAACAATCAACCTCAATTGATACAAAGACAAAGAAAGAGGAGACCAACAATTAGTATTGCAGATGATTTGCAAGAGGACGGTCTCAACTTCTCGGCTTTCAAAGAACGAAAACAAGTCCCGCTCACGGTCTCTGACTCATTTATTACACGAAAAAACAAAGGAAGCCCTGAGATACTCTCTGAAAGTGGCGAAACGCCAGATAAAGTGTTTAAGAGCGAAGAAAGTATGGACAGTGAAGAGAATAAGGAGTATACTGATCATTATAAGAACTTTAAAACTAAAATGCTTTGTTGGACAGGTAAAGAACTTTGGGCGTTTAAAGAGCAAAATGCAGGTAAAACGGCGGTTGGGATATACACAAATTTCAGTAAGGAGGTACCACAACAGATATTCAATATCGTTGGAGAAGTCATTTCGGTGGTGTATCTAGACTCTAATGTATTTGTTGCAAAGACAGATAACAGTGTTACTGCGTATAACATTGCATCAAAAATTGGGAAGAACATCATCGACACAAGTGACAGTAACATTGCGCATATGGAAAGCTGCGAAAGGAAGGTACTTGTCTTTGTTGAAGGAAAGTTTTACTACGAGATCAACGAGCGCCTCGAGAAGACTGTGCGCAAGTTATCATTATTGAGTGATATTAAGACTGTCGCGATTTGTGGAGAAAACTTGTGGGTTGGTACATTGGCTGGTCTTAACGTCTTCAACACGTTTAAAAAGAAGAGTAAAATTGTCAAAGGAATTCCCAAGGGAGAAATATCGCAGTTACTCCACGCAAATGAAAAAGTGTGGGTCGTCCTTAACGATGATATCAACGTGGTCGACGTTGAAACACACGACGTCGTCAAAGTGCTTTCTCTTCCAGTGCAAAAACTTAAACTGATAGGGAAATTTGTTTGGATATTACTGCGAAATGGGTCGGTTAAGGTGTACGACAGCCAAACCCTTGAGTTAAAAACAGAACACAGTATATCTCGGTTTACATTATACGACGCAGTACCGACATTCAAACCAAAACTCGACAACACCGAGAAAGAGATGAAAGAGTGGGTTTGTGTCTTGTGCGGAGAGGAGAACAAATTGTTCCAAGTTGGAACACCATTCCCGTTTCATGATTGGTGTGTAATTGAGAATCAGTCTGGTACTAAGACGTGTCGGTGTTGTTCCAAGAAATTCAAGTCTGGTGGAGTGTTTTGCCACAGTTTGTTTTTGTGAATTACATTAAACTTTATAATACAACACATTATACACAAGTATTCTATAAGTTAATAGTTAATTCAAGTCATGTATAATAACATACAGAGTGTTGTGCCGTCTTTATCTGTGACAAGTGTCGAGGTAACCCAGAAGTCTTTTCGTTGATAACTAACACGGACACATGTAGTGAATATTCTGCTTTAAAAGCCGAGTTTATTAAAAAGGAAAAGAAGAAGTAAATTTTGCACTTCCATTTATGACTGAA
>NW_004440426.1:357193-362808 GCF_000330505.1 Entamoeba invadens IP1
TAATTCTGTTTTGTTGGATAAAGTTCTAAGAAATAATTACTTAATAACAAATTAAAAGGAGAACAGAAACTAACACAAAAAAGAACTATTGAACAAACTGGATCCAATGCTTCTTGTAAGCCTCCTCCTTTTGTTCCAGTTTGTCAATGCCGTTTTTGATTGTTCAACAATTGATCGACTTGACATACCATGTGCAAAGGAATTCACAGAATCTACTTTACTCCGTTTAGAGGCAGATGCCGACGAGACTTTGAGTATCTTAATTTGTTCGCACTCCACGGAACGCCCCGTTGAAATTGAAGTCTTCGAAGAGTGTACGTCAGAAGGGTTTCAGTCATTGAAAGATTCATACTCTTCTAGGACGTGCAAAGGGAGTTCTTCTCTAAAGAAGGAAGTGACGAAAGGACAACATGCTTACTTAAATATCACTATTCCCGAAAACACGACTTACGAAGTGAGCATTCAGGTTGTGGAAATCAATGATAAGAACTTTTTCAAAAAGTACTTCAAGTACTTTGTAATAGCTGCCATAACGATTATATTGTGTTTATGGGCACTTCTTGTAGCAGTAATAGCATCGAGAAAACATAAAAAAGACTCAAAAAAGGAAGAGGTCTTGTTACACTAAAATATCGGGAAATTGGCGTATCATTTATTCATTTGCGTTTTAGTTGTTTTAATACATTTTATTAAATGTTTTAGGCTTCTCTTTTTATATCCACTTACTATAGTTCAAGTAATAATCTCAACAACGAAAGACTGAAAAAAATCAATGAGCTCGATTGAAAAGGAGTCGCCAAAACAAACCGAGTCAAAAAGCCCAAGAAATCTCCACTCAAGACACGAAACACCAATGCCAACAGGGGAATTCACTCCTTCAGAACAGGAACCGATTGAAAAGGTTATGAAAGACAAAAAAGGAAAATTGGCACGCTCACCTATTGCGTAATTGCTTGTTATAACTCCATGTTGTGTTCTTTCAGTTGTATCCAAATACTCAATAGACGTGTTTAATAACAAAAACTAAAACAAAATTATTCGTTATTATAACTTATTAATATTATTATTTAATCGGTCTCAAAATTAATGTTTTAAGTGTGGAAAAAAAATTGTTTTAACTGTTCAAATAACATTTTTAAATTGTTGTTTTTTAAAAAATATTGGTAAAATTATAGTAAAAATTGTTATTTATCAAGTATTAAGAAATAAAAATATTTTATAACAAATTAACTATTTTATTATTATATTTAACATACTATAAATAAAGTATTAAAATAATTAATTATTAATTTAAGTTGTATTAATTAAATATTAATAAAAACATAAAAAATAATTTTTTTTTGTTATTCAAAATAGTATTGAAAAAAAATAAAAAAATAAACTTAATTATTTGTTTAGTATATAATTTATAATATATTGTAATATTTTTATTTTCATATTATTTAAAAATAGAACTGTTAAATTCAAATTTAGAAAGATTATTTGAATAATTTCATTATTTAAACTATTAAAACAACCATTGTAAAACCATAAAAAACTATAAAAAATTGAATACTTTGAACCTATTAAAAAACTAAGAAAAAAGGAAAAGTGAATAGAACTAGAAAAATATTAAGATTATGATAATTCCGTTTTTTTCCACATAACAACTTTATTCAATTAAAATGAGTCAAAGAAGAAGAAAAACAGAAAAGAATGTGTTGAGTTTCTTTTATATGATAATTTCAGCAAATAACGAGATTATATACCCAAACTAAGCCTTAAAAAACAGAAAGTACTCACAAAAACTCTGAAAATGCCACCAAAAAAATATTCATACGAGTGTTTTTACTTTATGCGTCTAATATCTTCCAACTAAAGAATTAAACTAAACAAAACTATCAATAGTTTACTTTACAAGTACCGAAAAACTAAAAGATATTAGAATAAAGTCATATTCAATCTCTCGTGTTTTAGTAGAATTATGAATGTTCCAAATAAAAAGGTGACTGAACTGTCAATACCAAATGTTGTTCTTGACTTTGATTCTTGGAGCCCTTAGTGCTTGTGATCACAGCAACTTCAAGTGCTGCTCATCTTACACCAAACAAGACGATTTTGCTTATGTCATGCACGTCCAGACTTGGCCCGGGTCTTTCTGCTCGGACAACTGCTGCATTCTCCCCACAAACAACGAATTCTTCGAGGAAGGTTTTTCGATCCACGGGTTTGTATTCTTATCGTTTTATTATTATAGAAATAACAGAATAGATATTGGCCACAATACGGAGCTTCAACATACCCATCATGCTGCTCTCAAGACTTCACTGATACTCAAGTCGAAAAGATGTTACTTGCCGATACCGAGTTGACCAAGGACGTTTCTAACTATTGGCCATCAATGAAGAAGTGCAGATTTGCGATGTACGAGTGGAGTAAACATGGTTCATGCGCTGCCAATGTCTACACTGGAGAAAATGGTCCATTGGATTACATCAGAGCCACCATTAACATTAGAAAGCAAGTCAACATCTGGGAAAAATTGAAAGAAAATGGCGTTGTTGCTGATGGATCGACTAAATATGACAGAGAATGGTTGAGAGATATCATCGAGAAGGTCTATGGAGCTCGTGGCTTCTTCTCTTGCTCTGGTGCATCCGTCTCCGAACTCAGAATGTGCACTAAGGTCACTTCCGCAAATAAGGCTAATCCGGAATTCTTCGACTGCCCATCAGACTTAGTGTCTCAGGGTGGATGCTCTGCATCTGTCTACTTCAAGAAATTCCCAACCATTACAACTAAAGGTCCATGCACTTATTAATTCACTTCTTTTATGAACATTTTATTGTATTATCCTTTATAATATATTTTACTATAATATTGTAAATAGTTAAATATTTGGTTTTATTAATACTATTTTTTTATTTGGTTAATTTTGATGGTTTAAATAATTATAAATTAACAATTTTTATTAATACAAAAATGATTTTTATAGTCGAATGGTTTAGAATTTCATAATTTGTTTTTTTATTATTTTCAAACAAACAACAATAAAATATATCGGAAAGAATAATTCTCATAAAAAAAACAATAAAATACAATTGTTTCCGATATAAATTTGATGTGTCAACACTTCCACAAAACACAAAAAATAAGAAACTATTAACATAAACAAAAGAAATATAATATTATAGTTTATATTTCATTATAAAATCTCGCACAACAAATTAATACTCTGGACTTCCCGAACTCACAAATAAAAAATTCGTATAAATCGCACTTTTTGTGACATAATCAAAAAATGGCAAAAAAAAACGTTCCAAAAATACTTCTAAAACTTCGATCATGACGAAGATTTAGAGGAGAAGATTACTCGAACGTCATAGTATTTTCCTCCGTCTTCGAACGAGTTGCCTGAGATGGATCCAATTATTATATAAACGGAAACTTTGATACCAAACCTTCCCCACAGATGTCTAGCGTCTTATTCACACACTTAGACTCTTTAGAATTGGAGTCTGAAAACAAACTCTACGCCCCAATATTTGATCAAGTCCGGAGTTATTTCTCCGCAACACCATTTGAAGGGTACTTCCCCAAAGAACTCCTTTCCAAAATATTTGCGATGAGTGAATCGACTTCGGAAGACGATCAACTTGTCAACGCACTGAAACCTTTAGTCAAAATAGCGTACAAGTACGCACTCTGTAAACCTTCTCAATTTCCCGTTGGTGGGTGTTGTTATTGTAAAGAGTCTGGGAATGCATACATTGGCTTCAATATGGAGTCTGAGAAACATTGGATAGGGTACTCCGTCCATGCAGAGCAGTGCACTTTTAATAACGCTTTGATACATGGAGAGAAGGTGATCGACTTGTTAGTCGTCAGTTATACCCCGTGTGGTCATTGCAGACAATTTATAAATCAGTTCGCCTTCAGCAAAACACTCAAAATATTCATCGTGACAATCAACAAAGCTTTCAACGTCCACGATCTGTTACCGTACGACTTCTCACCCGCAGACTTACCTGAAATCAACTTCCCAGACACCGACAATTTCTGTGTGAAGAAGATGGAAGGCGACAAAGTCGACGATTTGAAAATTGAACAAGTCATTAAAGCAGCTAAAAAGAGTCATTTGGACAATTTGGCCAATTACTGCGCGGTTGGACTCTTCGTGAAGGACAAAGCCTTCTTTGGTAACTTCTTGGAAAACTGCGCACATAACCCTTCATTCCACCCAATGAACGGCGCGATCAGTCAGTTGGTTTTGAATGGATTTGGCGTCCAAGACGTCGATGAAATCGTTGCAGTGCAATACGAAAATTCGCCGTTCTGGATGAAAGAAACTGTTCTTGGTGTAATAGGTGGGTACGGCGAACTCAAGAAGAGCGTCAAAATCACGTATGTTGTTGTTTGAACTAATTTACTCTCATTCACTTCGTGTTCTCTTTTACTAGTTAAATAAATTATATTTAACTATTAAGTCATATTATAAATTTAATAATGCCTACATATATAAATATACAAATTGACTTATAATTTAGTATCATATAGTTTATATGATTTATTAAATAGGATCTTAGTCAAAATATACACAATTCAGTCCAAAATAACGAAAAATACCTAAGATATGTGTAGAATCTCTTTAATTACTCACAACAACAGTAATAATTAACAAGAAATATATAAGAAGAAAAAACACAGAATTAGACATTTAGTGCAGTACTCTGCATAACAATTTCTCTATACTTTTTGATGAGATTTGCCATGTCGAGATTGGTGTACTGGAACTCGTCGATCAATTCTTCCAAGTACGAGTTAGATTCCGGAAACACTAACAGACTTTTTAAACGGGAAGCGACCCCAAGTAACAAAGTTGGGATATAATGGTTGTTTTCTAGTAAGGCTTTTCCGAGGAATAAGACGTGTTGTGGTGGGTGTAATTTGACGAAGTTCTCAGCGTTTTTCATCCCATCTGTTTCGTCGATTTCGTCTCTGAATTCCATTTTCAACACGTTTCCAAGTACCTCATTAGGTTTTTCACAGAATTTGTAGAGTGCTTCGAAGTTACAATCCCTCAGCAAGATCACAACACTTTTATTAATAAGCACTCGCAAAATTCGAAGTAACTCGACTCCTTCACCGACTCCACTCCCCTCTACGATTTCTTTTCGAGTGAACATCCAAACTAACTCCGGGATCTTCTCAAGTTCCTTTTCGTTCTCGATCATTTTCTTGATCAATGCAAGTGTATATTGCAATGCAACAGCACCCGAGTGGATCTCTTTGATAATTGGAATGCATTTCACAGCGTCTTTTATCTCTCCCTTCTCTAAACAGTCCATAAACATGACAACTGGAGAATCAACTATTTCAAAGAGACCGCTCCAGTTCGCTTTGTCACTCATATATGCAGCGTCAAGGATAATCTTCCGACTATTTTCTTTGTCGTTGATGTAATTAATTACAGTCTCGTACGTAGTAAACCCCACTTTTTTGTCATGATATTCCTCAGTCACTCGACTGGTCACTTTGGAAAGTTCGCCTTCAAACATCGCTTTGTCGTTCCCAAACTTCTCTTCAACCAACTTCACCCCATCGCCATTGGTTAACATCATCAGAACCATTTCTCC